>NC_135260.1:10000000-10309807 GCF_964204865.1 Styela clava | reverse complement strand
ATAGAAGATCTGGCACTGATCCACGTTTTTTTACACCTACTTTTACAATCAAAATCACAGCTGGTCAAACTTTGTTAAAGTCTAAGCCTAACTAACACCTGAGAATAGTTCTCTTTTCGTGAATGTAAATGAAAACTCTTCACTATAGATAAGTCTTCAGAGATGCAAATTATTCTTTCAATCACATTTTATAATGTTCTTTTTGACAAGCAATTGCTGTTATGGTGGTTACGTAGGTCTATACTGAATCAAGAAGCAACGGAGGCTGAAGAATCAAAGCCATATGGCTTTCCACATGTCGCGAATACAATCTACGACTTGGACTGGTAATTGGTCCTCTATCACCCAAGTTCATTCATCTAACATACCTAATTGGTAAGATCAGTGGTTCTAAAACTTTTGCGATACATTCCTGCCTTGAGAACTTCAATTAGATCCAGAGATATTTTGTTACGCCACAACGCACAAAAACTGTGTATATAAATATGCATTGCCATAATATTAAATAGATAAAGAGTATTAGTAATAGCTTTGTTGGGAAATTTTGGGTTAAATATTCATGTGTATCGTACGCCAGGACTGGAAGCAAACGTGGTGGCTTGTGGCTGGCCACATAAATAAGCTGCCTTGGGAGTTATCCTTTCTCCAGGAGAAAGATTGTTTTAGCTCTCATGAGGATTTAAACCTGTAGGTGGCCAGCGCGTTTTAACGCTCAGCACGACACATGGATTAGATCGCCGAACTGCTTATCGCCTTTCCTCTCCCATGGGATAAATATTTAAATCCTATCCCACGAAAAAAATCAAATGACAGATTTTTGTCCTACTAGCGGGAGTTTAAAGGCGTAATTGGTTCATTTTGGATATTTCTATCTGCGGGTCATTTTGTTGCTCTCGCCTGGAAAACATGTAACGTTAGTTTTTTTTGTGCTATGAAATGGGCTTTTGGTATTTATCGCAAGAAGCGTAAAGGAGATCAGATTTTATTTTCGTCATGCAAAACCAATATACGATATGAAAAAATAAAAAAAGGCATATGACAAATTACGAAGACGGATACCGTATCGGCTTGTTGCAATAGACGAGGGATCGCGAAAGACTCAAAACTTTGGGAATGCAGGAATGTGCGTCTGGAACGAACACCGTATCGTGCGCTGTCAGTGCCGTGTTTTTTACTTTTACCTGTTTACCATACGGTAATCTTTATATTATACCGCACCACTCGTACCGGTATCACAATATTATGTCATTTCCTCTTCCAGATTGAACGCCACAATCCTGCAATCTGGCGATAGGGCAGAGGGTCACACTCGCGAAAATATAAGCAAGTCCCAAGTGGCGTTACCGGTATTGTAATACCGGTAGTAAAGTACTTTGGTTACCGTGGTTTGGTACCGGCAGACCCGTATCGTACCGGTACGTACGGTACCTGTTCCGTGTGCAGGTAAGCTAACGTACATTTCAATGAATCAATGCAATTTCAGTCAGCGATTAGTTTTTCAGGCATGGATGAATCTGGTACGGTACCGGTAAGCTCGGGACCAAGACTAGCTTAATACAGAGATAGAGAGAGAGATTTATTTTTCGTCAACCAGAAAAGAAAAAAAAATAATTCTGAAACAATAGCAACAATAAAAATATATACAATAACATGAGAGTTTTTCGGTATAGACTGGGAGGAGCGATACGACCATACGGTCATCAGAGTCAGCTCCCCCCATATTCACTATTTTAATTATGCATATAAGAATTCTCGGTTTAGTATATGGTATAAAAGGGAATGGATAAGGTTGTCTGGTTTTCTACAATATATATATTTTAGGTTTGGCTATATGATTGTTTGAGCTTTGTACCCAATTCAGCAATTGGTATGTATAAACTATTGTAAGTTGAGGTTGGTTGTACTCTTAATCAGATTACTGCACTATGTCTGTCTGTCTGTATGTTGAGACAGGCAGTGTACCGTATTCGAATAGAAAATATTTAATATGTCTCCTTTGTAGTCTGTGCTGCAATACAGCACATAGCCATGCTGCAATACAGCAATGTAAAATAAGTGCTTTGAATTTTCGTCGTTAAATAATACTTTGAATAGAGGATCCTGGATAATCATATTTTGCGACATTTTGAAAAATTTAACTATTTCGAGTATTAAATGATGATAAAACCAGAACAGCTGAATATTACTTAATGAAGCATTCCATCCACAAATTTTTGTTAATCTTGATTGGTGTAGCAATTATGTTAATAAAACATATATTTTTAAATTCTCCATTTTTATACTTTTTGTTTCTCTTAATTTATATTCTTAGTCATCTGATTTTTTTTTTAATTATCTGTCTCTGAGAGTGAATTTATCTTTTTGAATATTTTTGAGGAGGAGCAAACTCTCAATTTAATATTATTAACAAAACAAGTTTTCTTATTATACTTCAAAAAGCTTTCCCAGGTTTCATTTGTCTCCGTGGTTTCTTATCTTTGATTCTCTTATCTTTGTTGTTATCATTTTTTATCGCCTTATCTCACTGATGTGAGTCTAAATGAACTTGTACTTACTCATACTTACACAGATATGATTCTTATTTTTTATATAAAAAATAAACCACTGTTCTTGATTTGGGACATAAAAAACATTCAAATCTTATGTGGTTGATCTTATACCGTGTGTGACTTGACATACAATGAAAGAAAATTATATCTGCACATAACAGTTAACAAGTTAAATAAACTTCAAGTCAAGCACTCTCCAACTTTTGGTGGTATGAAGCCTGTGAATTGGTTGACTATTATTTACAGAGCCCTACAATAAATTTCTAAAAATAAAAACAAAATAACTTAAGTGGAACTTATAGATAATGTCATATTTGGATTACCGTTTTGTTACCACATTTCGACGCTACCGTTGTCATATTTCAATAATGCCGTTATTGCGTCTTTGGAACGTTAAAAAATTACCCGATTCAGTATTATAATAAATATTTAAATACCGGTAGCCTACCTCGCGGAGTCCCTAGGTTTCTTTCATGGAGCCCTGGGTCTCTACGGGGCACTTTGAAAATCTATGCTCTAAGTCAGTCACTCTAATTTTATTTGGTACGATCAATAATTCCAATTCCTTTGCGTGAAGAAGCCTATACTAGAGTCCAATTTATCTATGCCTATGACTTTACAATGCCTTAACAGCTAGCTTGTGCAAACACAACTGGTCATAAGATAGTTATTTCTATCTGGCCCTCCTGTGTTAAAGGTTGTACATGTAAAGGTTGTACTGCTATAAGTAATTTTGGGAGTAGCTCCGATTTTTTTCGACGCAACTACTGGACCAATCAATTTTAAAATTAGGATAAAAGAAGTCACTTTGTAAAGCCCACTCAAAATTCAGTACGGTAATCGTAATTCCATTTTACTCCATGGGAACACTGTTTTGACATTTGACCTTTGTGTTAATAATTAATATAGCCTATTTGAGCATTGTTCTCTTGTATTATAAAGTTATTTTATAGCTTTGGCTTCTTCATATCTTGTAGTCTACAAGCACGATTGTATTTGGATTTTTTGAAAGGGAGTAGATAAAGGAGCAGATTTTGAGGTTTTCAGTTATAATCCAGCTGAAGCTGTAGAAGTAACTTATTTTTTATAGTTAACCATGTTCGATTATATAGATTGTGAATACATTTTGTATTTATGTCAATGCATTGTGGAATCTGATATATAGCCTATGAAACCGCCTCGCATTTGTTTTCGTTTATTTCACACTTGACTGATTTTGTGATTTGCGTATTTTGCGATTGCAACATAACCTCACACATTGATGTTGCCATGTTTCTAGTATTGTTTTGTAGTTATTTCTAGGTTTGTATTGGGCATATCTAATGCTGCTCAAGTAGGGTTTAGTACTAGTGTAATTTATGATATTTTTCTGATGACAACCTACCCCGATTTGTAGACTGTTAACAAATTAGAACATAGAATTATGCTAATTTGTCCTGTGTTGCTAGGCCAGCTCTCTTTGTGTTGTTGCTTATTTCTGGCAACGCTCGTTCTTTCGCTCGCTGCTTTCTGGGCGGGAATGTTGGCAGTGATCATCTGCTCTCCAGTTTTGTTAGATTTTTAGTTGTTTAAGGTCTCAAGGAACCGGGTTTTTAAGTCATATATTTAGTAAAAGTTACCTTTAAATCTTTCCCAGCTCTATTCGCGTTTAGATGTTCGTTATTCTCAGTAGGCTAGGAAAACAGTTGCAAGTAGTTATTTCATGATATTTTGTGTGTTTATTTGTTAGATCTGATCAAATATAGAGCTAGTTAAAATAATAGCTTCCAGTCAAATAATTGGTTGTTCTTTGAGTTGAAGGCTACATCGTCAAGTAAGTCTTTGATTTATCGTATTTTATGCTTTATTTAGTGATATGAAACTGCAATTTTAAGGTAAACAATTGTGCTGTATTTTTGGCTTTTTCAATTAATTTGTGATTCTAAATTGATAAATATTGTGCTTTTTAAGTGCTAATTAGTTAGATGTTTAGTAAGTTTTATTGTGTGACATATTTTGAGACTGTTTTTTATTTCTGTTTAGAAAACCGTACAAATTGACAACTGTATACTGATTCGTACTTTCAACTGTAATTGAATTTCAATCGTACGTACACTGCATTTTAAACGTACTTTTTTCGTGACAACAAGAAATTTCAAAAGGCGATTTGTACGCGTATTTTTATTGTGGAGTCTCGAAACGATTCAGAGAGCAACCGTCCGTTAACGCGTGTTGGCGCTAGATAGCGACTCCGATTTGGCGCCTACATAAGTTTTTTGACGATTGCACAAAAGCTGAAAGGAAAATTGGACATTAATTCTGAAGTTGCCTGGTTGAAGTTAAATAAAAATGACAACGGCTGATGCTCACTTAAATGTCAAGGACAATGAAGATGATTCAACAACAAATGACGGTTCTGCAAAATCAGACGTTCATGAAACAACAATAATTGCAATGTCAGTTGAAACACAACCTAAATCAAGTCTTGCATTGGCAAGTGAAAATGTTGTGAGTGATCATTCTAGTGGTGTGAGTAAAGACTTGTTCCTAAGAATACCTGATGTGGATTCAGTTTCTCACCTAAGTTCGCGAAAGAGCACTAATAAAGAGAAGTCTGTAGCATCTTGTGTTGCTGAAGAAATGTCAACAAACACACATGTAATGACCACAAGATCAAAAGTGAAACAAAAGAAATCAACTGTTTTAACTCGGGATTGTTTGTCAAGAAATTCAAATAGACGAAGCTTCAAAACGTTTCGTAGTGCAAGTTATCGATCAACATCTGTTGTCCAATCACAAAAATCAGCTCTTAGTGAGTCGCAAATAGAAAACATCTATGAAGCACGAAAAATAAGTCAGCAAAGAAAAACTGAGCTAGAGAAACAACAGCTCGGTAACCGGTTGCAACAAGAAAAAGAAATTTGGGAAGAAAATAACCAAATTGAAGACTTGACACTGGAAAAGGAGTGGCAAGAACTCCTGCAACAACAACAAGTTGAGGAGGAAGAATTAAGAAAAGAAAAACAACGTCAAGAAGAAGAATTAAGAAAAGAAAAACAACGTCAAGAAGAAGAATTGAAAAAAGAAAAGCAACGTCAAGAAGAAGAATTGAGGCACGAAAAGCAACGTCAAGAGGAAGAAATTAGAATTGGAAATCAACGTAAGCGAGAAGCATTTATGCGTCGTCGCCAGGAAATACAACAAAAAAGAATGATCGAAAACGTTACATTCGATCGACGTAAACAAAGAACCCTGCAAGAAATCGAAGACAGAAGTCGACGAGAACTGCTGGGATTGGACATGGACTTTAATGAAACTTTAGCAGAAAGTGGGATAATTGTTAATAAATCCCCATCTGCTGTTATTGCTAATGATACTACTAATCAACAATCGACACAAAATTCTGTAACTACACCATCAGAACCTAAACCTGATGTACAAAATGCACCTGTAATGTTACCTGTAACAACTGCACAATTTTCACAACCGCAGATCACACAAGTCACCAGAACGAATATGTTGAGTACCATGAGTAGAAGGAGGACAATCGCCGGGGAAAATGGTGAGTCGGTTATTCCTGCCTCTGAAATTGAAATTTGCAATCCACAAAATGTTAGTGTGTTGAATGGTGATGTTGCGGTTGAGAATGTGTCTCATGTGCCCGAACAAATAATTTGTACTACTGGGTCATTGAATCCCAGAAATGTGTTGAATGTTAGTTCAGAAGTGGCTACTACCTGTTCTTATATGCTGAATGATAGTACCGTAGCTCCCCGGGTGAGTGTGAGTGCGTGTACTATGAACAATGTGACTCGAATACCTGAAATGAGTGTGAGTTTACCATTCACCTCACCTATTTCAATTGCTAGTCAGATTCCAATCTATACTGCTCCTAAAGCAAGTTCTGTACCGGTAGTGACTATGTCAAATAATGTCCCTTTGACAGGTGTGACCCAAATGCCTGTTATGCCTAATCAAGTTTTGTCATACCCTCAAATAATTTATGTACCCCAACCTCAGTTTGGTTTACCACCTTCGGAACCCCCTACTTTTTCTGGAGATGCTGCGGAGTACAGATATTTTTTGGATATATTTGACACTGTAATTGGAAGTAGAGTTCAAAGCCCTAAAGAAAAAATGGTGTATTTGCTTAAATATACAAAGGGTCCTGCTCATGCACTGGTCAAAGGTTGCCAGCATCGTGGATCTGAATGTTATAATGAAGCAATTCAGTTGCTTGATGAAACATATGGACGAAAATATCAAATAGGGGAAGCTTGTATAAATTCAGTTTCCTGTGGTCCTAATTTAAAATTGGCTGATAAAGATGCCCTAACAATGTTTGCCGCAGAGCTGATGTCCTGTATGAATACATTGATAGGAATTGAATATAATAATGTATCCATTATGACAATTGATAAGATGGCCATGAGAATGCCTCATTCTTGGAGGGCAGGGTGGCTGTCTGTAGTTGATGACGTTTTAAATGAAAAGAAGGTGAATTTAACAGTTGAACATTTGGCGAATTATGTTCGAAAACGAACTCGTGAAAACACGAATCTGCCTTCTAATGATTCGAACTCACCTCCAAAGCAATCGAACCCTGTGAAAGGTCTGAAACCCTATAGATCAACATTTGCTACATCAGTTGTTGATAGGCCCGTACAAAAATGTGTTAAATGCAATAAAGATCATTTTTTGAATCAGTGTGTTAAATTTCGTGAATTGAGCTATGAAGATAAAATTGAGTTTGTCAGGAACCGAAAGCTTTGTTTTTCATGCCTCGAACCTGGTCACTGGAGCAAAGACTGTAAGCGAACAAAGCCTTGTAAGGTTGAAGGATGCAAGAGAAGACATACAACGATTCTTCATCCTCCAGACAAAATCCAAATTAATCATTCTGGGACAAAAGGTGATGAATCTCCTGTTTTGAAAAATTTTGGCTCTCAAACACCTGAAACTGAAACCAAATTCAATGCTTTTGTTAATACATCTAAAAATGAAAAGGTTTTGCTCAATGTGATTCCTGTTAAAGTACGTGTTAATGGTGACAAAAATGCTATTGTGACAAACGCATTTTTTGATAATGGTTCCACTTGCTCATTCATAAGTGAGTCTCTTATGCACAAGTTAAATGTTGATGGTCTCAAGATAAATTTGAATGTTCGTACAATAAATAATGAAACTGAAAGTAAACAAAGTATCATTGTGAAAGGTCTTGAAATTTCGAACTTTGATGAATCTGAATATGTGCCATTGACGCCATTATTTTCAAACGATAAAATCGGTGTTGAGCAATCTGATATTCCCTCTCAAAAGGACGTGGATCAATTTATTGAATTTAAGAATGTTGTTATACCAAATATTAAATCTGAAGTGGGTCTTTTGATTGGCAAGGATAATCCTAAATTGCACAAACCATTGGAAGTTGCTTATGGCCCTCATGACTATTTTGCATCTAAGACTGTTGCTGGATGGATGATTAGTTGTCCACCTAAGAAGAATGACAATCAAGGTAATCCATGTAATTATTTTGTGAAAAATGAAGTGCATCCATTGTGTCAAATGTGCACGGATGTCATTGATTCGGCTAATAATGAAAAGGAAGAAATCTCTCCTCGACAACAAATGTTCCTTGATAGGGTGAGTGAATCTATTAAGTTGAAAGATGACGGACACTATGAAATTGATTTGCCATTTATAAATCCAAATTCGAAATTACCTTCAAATTATTTGCAAGTGAAACAGCGAACCGAATCGCTCAAGCGTCGATTTATTAGGGATCCAAATTTTTATTCCGAATATAAAGATTTTGTGGAAAATATGTTAACTATGGGTTATGCAGAAGAAGTTTCTGATTCTACTGAAAGTGAAGGTCAAATTTGGTATATTAATCATCATGGCGTTTATCACCCTGAAAAGAAGAAAATTCGTGTAGTATTTGACTGCTCATCTAAATTTCAAGGAATCTGCCTTAACGACGTTCTGTTACAGGGGCCGGACCTGGCCAATAACTTGGTTGGTGTTCTGTCAAGGTTTCGCAAAAATGTGGTTGCTGTACAGGGAGATATTCGCTCAATGTTTTTACAAGTGAAGGTACCCGAAAAACACAGAAATTATCTTAGATTTTTCTGGTGGGAAGACAGCGACATAAATAAACCCATGAAAGAATTTCGCATGACAGCTTATCCATTTGGAACGGTTTGCAGCCCAAGTTGCTGTAATTATGCATTGAAACAATCTGCCGAAGACAATAAACATGATTTTGATATAAGTGTCATAAATGCAATTAACGATTCATTCTATGTGGATGATTTTTTCGATTCAAGACCAAATGCCGAAAGTGCCGTTTCTCTTGTGAAAAATATTTCTGCTGTCTGCGCAAAAGGCGGATTTGAAGTTTTAAAATGGATCAGTAATGATCGCAATGTTATTGCCGAAATTCCTGAAGATATGAGATCAAAGAATTTGAAAAATTTAAATTTAGCTGTTGACGCTTTACCTCTTGAACATGCTCTAGGTATGATTTGGAGTGTTGATGAAGACATCTTGTGTTTCTCTGTTAATCCTAAAGAGAGACCTTGTAATAGACGTGGCATGTTAAGTGTCGTGAATTCTATTTTTGACCCAATGGGCCTGGTACAACCAGTGCTTCAGCCTGTGAAGGTTCTAATGCAAATGCTTTGCAGACGGAAGTTCAGTTGGGATGACCCAATACCGCCGGGAGTTGAACAAGAATGGCTAAAATGGCTTTCTGAGTTGCCTAAACTGAAGGAATTTAATGTACCAAGATGTTTTGTACCCGTGGATTACGGTGAAGTTGTAGAAACTCAAATTCATCATTTTTCAGATGCGTCTGAAAAATCATATGGCGCTGTGTCTTATCTCAGGATGTTGAATTCATCTGGACAAATACACTGTGTGTTACTTGGTGGAAAATCTAGGCTAGTACCATTGAAAGGCTCGACAATACCTAGACTCGAATTGTGTGCAGCAACTATTTCTGCGCGCAATGATAAATTTTTCAGAAATGAGCTTAAAATTGAAATTTCTGCATCTTATTTTTGGACAGATAGTACGACGGTGTTACGCTATTTGGCTAATGAGGATAAAGTATTTAAAACTTTTGTTGCTAACAGAGTAAATCTAATCAAGGAAGTTTCTGAAATTAACCAATGGTATTATGTGCCATCTAAATTGAATCCGGCTGATGTTGCCTCCAGAGGTATGTCAGTGGATGCTTTCCTGAATTATCCGGAATGGAAATCTGGTCCAAGTTTTTTATGGGAATGTCATGATGAGTGGCCTGAACAACCTGATTTCTTACATTCTGTGTCTGATGGAAATTTGGAAATTAAGAAAGAATTGCCTGAAAAATGTTTTGCTGCTGTGAAAGATCAACCATGTGTTCTTGATGATGTCGTTGCTAAATATTCAAATTGGCATCACTTGAAGAAAATAATTGCTTGGATGTTACGTTACATAAACAAATTAAAGTCAATTGTTGGATCAAACTGCAATTTGAAATCTGGACCTGTTGAATCTTTAACTGTAGAAGAAATGATTCTGGCTGAGGTGGAAATTATAAAGCATGAACAAAGAAAATACTTTTTAAAAGAAATTGATGTTTTGTTCAAAGGAAAACAAATTCCAAAATCAAGCTCTTTCATGTAATTTACAACCATTCTTGGAAAACGGACTACTTCGTGTAGGAGGTAGGATCAGAGCAGCAAATGTTGAGTTTAATGTAAAGCATCCAATTATTATCCCAAAAGAAAGTAAAATTGCTTCTTTGATAATAGATTATGTCCACAGAACAACTGGTCATAACGGTCGTGAATATGTGTTAGCTGAAATAAATCAAAAGTATTGGATCGTAAAAGGTAATGCTTTGGTGCGAAGTGTTTTGAGAGGATGTGTTCCTTGCAGGAAGAGACAACGTCCTCCTGAATCTCAATTAATGGCGGACTTACCTGAGAATCGCTTGATACCGGATAAACCTCCTTTCACATATGTTGCAGTGGATTGTTTCGGTCCATTCTTGATCAAGCAAGGAAGGAGCGAGGTTAAACGTTATGGTGTGCTTTTTACTTGTTTAGTGTCGCGCGCTGTACATGTGGAAATAGCAAACAGTCTGGACACTAGTGCTTTCATTATGTCTCTTAGAAGATTCATAGCAAGGAGAGGTCAAGTTATTGAGATGCGATCTGATAATGGCACTAACTTCGTCTCTGGTGAACGAGAACTCAGAGATGCGATTAAATCTTGGAACAAAAACCAAATTCATGATTATTTGTTACAGAAAAACATCAAATGGATATTTCAAACGCCTGCTTCATCGCATCATGGTGGTGTGTTTGAGAGACAGATTAGAACTATAAGGAAAATCTTTAATGCTATTTGCTGTGAACAAGTGTTGACAGATGAGAGTTTAAGAACTCTTATGTGCGAATGCGAAAATATTGTGAATGGACGACCGATTACTACGGTATCGAACGACCCTAAAGATTTAACTCCATTAAGTCCAAACAATTTATTACTGATGAAAGAGGAACCAATGCTTCCTCCAGGTGTGTTTGACCCCAAGGACATGTATGCTCGAAAGCGTTGGAAGCAAGTCCAATATCTTGCGGATGTTTTCTGGAAACGTTGGAGAAAGGAATTCCTTCCGCTTCTTCAATGTCGACAAAAATGGAACAAAGTGCAACGAGATCTTCAAAAGGATGACATTGTACTTGTTGTGAATGAGAATCAACCACGAAACACTTGGTTGCTGGGACGAGTCATTGAAACTTACCAGGATAGCAAGGGTAGGGTTCGTTCCGTGGGTGTTCAAACCAAACATTCCATATTCCAACGCCCTGTGACAAAACTTGTACTTCTGCGTGAGTGTGATGAAGCATGATTTGATAACTTTTCAATTTCGTTTTAAAGAATTTCTTTCTGGCATGGTTGTTGAGTGTGTTTGATGTGTTTTGAGTGTGTGGAAATCTTGTAAATTTGTGGATGCAAATTTTAAATTTCCAAGGGGCCGGGATGAAACCGCCTCGCATTTGTTTTCGTTTATTTCACACTTGACTGATTTTGTGATTTGCGTATTTTGCGATTGCAACATAACCTCACACATTGATGTTGCCATGTTTCTAGTATTGTTTTGTAGTTATTTCTAGGTTTGTATTGGGCATATCTAATGCTGCTCAAGTAGGGTTTAGTACTAGTGTAATTTATGATATTTTTCTGATGACAACCTACCCCGATTTGTAGACTGTTAACAAATTAGAACATAGAATTATGCTAATTTGTCCTGTGTTGCTAGGCCAGCTCTCTTTGTGTTGTTGCTTATTTCTGGCAACGCTCGTTCTTTCGCTCGCTGCTTTCTGGGCGGGAATGTTGGCAGTGATCATCTGCTCTCCAGTTTTGTTAGATTTTTAGTTGTTTAAGGTCTCAAGGAACCGGGTTTTTAAGTCATATATTTAGTAAAAGTTACCTTTAAATCTTTCCCAGCTCTATTCGCGTTTAGATGTTCGTTATTCTCAGTAGGCTAGGAAAACAGTTGCAAGTAGTTATTTCATGATATTTTGTGTGTTTATTTGTTAGATCTGATCAAATATAGAGCTAGTTAAAATAATAGCTTCCAGTCAAATAATTGGTTGTTCTTTGAGTTGAAGGCTACATCGTCAAGTAAGTCTTTGATTTATCGTATTTTATGCTTTATTTAGTGATATGAAACTGCAATTTTAAGGTAAACAATTGTGCTGTATTTTTGGCTTTTTCAATTAATTTGTGATTCTAAATTGATAAATATTGTGCTTTTTAAGTGCTAATTAGTTAGATGTTTAGTAAGTTTTATTGTGTGACATATTTTGAGACTGTTTTTTATTTCTGTTTAGAAAACCGTACAAATTGACAACTGTATACTGATTCGTACTTTCAACTGTAATTGAATTTCAATCGTACGTACACTGCATTTTAAACGTACTTTTTTCGTGACAACAAGAAATTTCAAAAGGCGATTTGTACGCGTATTTTTATTGTGGAGTCTCGAAACGATTCAGAGAGCAACCGTCCGTTAACGCGTGTTGGCGCTAGATAGCGACTCCGATTTGGCGCCTACAGCCTACTCATCTAGATTAGAAGTATATAGTAAATAATTGTCCCTATCCACTAAGCCAGGGGTGTGCAACATTTAATACAGGAGAGCTAAATACAAATAACTGGGTGAAATTGCGGGTTGTACCTTTATTTAACATAGACTTCTAGTAGTTGCAGACACAAAAATTTTGGTATTTATTTTATGACATGGGCATAGATAAAAAAAAAAAATTGGGTGCCGGTATAGGCTTGGAATTACTCACACGTACCAGATTAAAATAATTTAGAAAACTTGTTTCGCAGGCCGTAAAATATTTCTTTGTGGGCCACAGGTTGCACACCCCTGCAATAAACAATTTGAGGCAGTCTAGGGAGATTTAGACGATAACTGGTCACTTCCAAAATTTTAAATATATGATGCGGATGTTACTAATTATATATCATATTTTATGCATTGTGGTATAATCAATAGTGTGTCAATTTATAAAATTTTTAAGTTTAGTGATTAAATATTGATTTGAATTGGTGAAAAAAATATACTATGAAATTACTGTGTATTCGTCTCTATGATTATACTGAATATTGTAAGTTTCTCTACTTGGAACGAACGGTTGTATATTAATGAGTCGTTTCTATGAATGCCAGCAATTATTTATAGCTTTTTCTTTTTTTTTATCAGGAATTCGAGCACTAATTGATGCATATTGTAATATACTTGTGTGCTGTAGTATTACCATATCGATCATTTTATCATATTTTTATTATGTGATAATATTCACCTGCATACACTGCATGACGCATATGTCTCTCACAGCGCAGGAAGTCGCCTGTTACATGATTAAGTATCGATGCTGCGCCTATAACCTGTGCATGCAGTACGGTGATTAGTCATTGACGAAATATAATCCTAACTTGCTGACAATTTGTGATGACAGATCACAGTCATGATATTCAAGTGTGAGCAATAGGTGTGAATTGCTTTAGATCTATATATTGATTATGTGATTTATTGTTTGTTTCTGCTTGTCAAGATCAGTAATCCTCTTTGTTCTGGCTATGAGTGTGACAGCGTGTTTCAAGTTACTGGCAAGGAATAATAAATTGTTTATTCTTTCATACGGAATAAATTTTTTGCATTGATAGAAATATAGATGGTATATTTTGATCAAAGAATCTTCGTACTGATATATTTAATTCTGAGAAATTGGTGTTGAGAATAGCTTCAAAAATGCTTTGAAAGTATAAGATTTGCATTATTGATTGTAAAAAATGATAGACATTTGGGAGGGAGAAAGAGCATTTGATGCTTTTTTTCCACTTGATACAGCAAGGGACTTCCCTTTTTGTACCTTGTTTAGATTTAAAATGTACGGTATATTGTGAAAAAGGACTGTCAAGTTATAATATCTCTCTGTGTCTTCAATTTAAGAAATGTATTACCGGTATTCGAATATTTTTATTTTTTTCTAATATTTTTGTCAACCAAAATACGAACATAATATATTGAAATAATAAATACCGGTAGTAACTCAATCATTTTGGTATAGACTGGTATATTATTTAAAAACGTTTTCTCTTCTACATTTGCTTTCCAGAATATTATGGTTGGTTAGTTCTGTTTATCGTATTCGACCTTAGTCTAAGTAGTTTTCCACCCACTGAACTCTGGAACAGTTTTCTATAGATATTCAATAGGCAGTAAGCAGGTTCAGGAAGTGAGTTGCATCACTCTTTTGATTTGGATTTATTGTTTATCTATTCCTCGTGCAACTAGGTAATTTATGAACTACTGTGCTGTGCAATGAATTCAAATGAAAATGATGGCGAAATGTCCACGACAGAAAGACACATGTCAAGTGAGTTTAATTTATTTTTATCATTATTTATATGACATCTTACAAACGACAGCCATTCAAAAGACTGGGCATGAGTGCTTCATGAGCCGAGCTTCAACATTCTACAAACCCATTGGTTCTTATGGTTAACCCCAATCCATTATTAATATTAGGAGTATTAATCTTGCTTCATATGCTTGCTATCGCCAGCATCCCTTCAAAAAAGTTTCAGATGGTTTAACGAATGTCTACTGATAGACTAAAGTATCTAATCCTATGTCAAATAGTTCTCAATGTTTAAAATAGATCCAACATTAAAATATTATGATCTTCACTATTGTCACAGACTCACAAAATGTATTAGTTACCTTTGGATTAATAATGTTTGATAGAAAATTGGAAAACGATACATATAGTGTAGTAAAAATACACAAAAAATTCAGATTGTTTTGAACTTTTAATAACAAAATTATGTTGTATTTGATGTGTGCATAAATAATTTTTCCTTATTGACTTGATTATCCCTTTGATAGAGGAAATTCTTAAATTTTATATATTTACAAAAGTAGATACTTGGATATGCAATAAATTACCAACTTTTACTTCGACCCTTTATTGCTATATGACGACAAAATATATGTCCTTACTTCACCCTTTTTGAAGTATTGAACTAAAGCAGTCGATACTTACAGTGATAAATAAGCTGTATCATTTCGTTTTTCTTTGTGAAATTTAACCTTATTCAACTGGTCGAATTCGTAATATACACGGCGGCATCTCAGCATGGGGTGATATTTTATACTCATAGTTGGAGGCTGGAGCCATTGTATTCATTACTTATTCAACTGTTTGACCCTCTCCTACTTTGTATTTAGATAGATTATCCAAGCGTGTCTGTTGATTTTGTTTGTTTATGTGTATGTGTTTCTTTAATGGTTATATGTGTCCTTCATGTGTGCTCTGTTTCATCCCCCAAGGATCAAGATATCCAAACTATATTGAAGCTCTTTTTAATATATAATATGACATGGTCAGTGTTAGAGTCATATACTGCTATACTGGAATAAACTCTTCAAAAAGTAGAATTAAGTTTTGTTTTTGTTTGTAAGAATAAATTATTGATTAACTGGCTTTTAAGCACCCCAATAAAGGGGTATTTTCTCATTTAAACTGGCTCAGTAATGACTGATGGAAACTTATTGATTTAGATGATTTCAATTTAATGCATTCGACTAATTGGAATAACCACAATAAGAGAAGTTTGTGGGAGTGTTTCTTAATAGCAGTCGTAAAGCATGTTGAATGTCCAATAAAGCTAGCTCATACTTCTTTCTCATTGTTGAATTTAACATATTTGTTCGTTTATGTCAAGTCCTTTTTCGGACAGATGAAACTTTTTTTTTTTGGAATAGATTGATATTTCGTGATGAACTTGAAATGATCTTTCCACATGCAATTCGTGAATCACTGTTGTAAATTATAAAATCGATGCTAATGACCTGTTGGAATGAATGCAGTTATATCAATTTTATAACATAAATTGTTCCATTACCTACTGACATTAGCTTTGTAGTTGGGTATTATTAGCCATAACGAAAACCGCATTACATGCATGGTGTTGTCAGTTTTATATATGCAAATATGGTAATTACTTGGTTCCATTTGTTGCTAGGATCACCAGCAAATCAGTCTTTTGTTTATTTTTTCAACGATCACAGAAAATGCACAGTCATGCACAGAAACTGATACAGCAAATACCAATAACATTATATGAGTGATAGAGTTGTGAGGGACCTCGAAAGGCCTTCAAGCAGCGACATCCAATACCCTGGTACATGATTAGCGTAAAACGTAACAACTGTTGACTGTGCAGAAGTTGATAGTAAACATATTTGGGGATTTTCGCACAGAATATCGGAAAATAAATAATCTCAGAAAAAATTCACAACAAAGTAAATTTTGATGAAATATATAAAAAATAAAAGCAAGGCAAATTTAAAACCTGAGAAAAACTCTTAAAAAAGGCGAATCTGGAAAAATGTATACAAATTGCAAAAAAAACATATAAGGAACTACAAAAAAGGCAAATGTGTAATGATAACACTATGAAAAGAACACTTTCAACACTTATCAGAGGAAACCTGTCTGTATGGCATACTGCATTTTGTATATACAATGTGCCTGACTCATGGAATAAATATTTTCTTTTCACGATCAAGCTATGATTACTGTATTATACACGTATGAAAAGTATATGCAGCTTTGCATTATAGTATAAAGTTTCAATCTTGAAATAGTAGATCAGTATTTTTGTTGCTAACAGAATAAATAGGGGTACAATAGATATCATTGATAACCAGAAGGAGATCTAATTTGGCTTATCAGGATCAGTGGATGATCTGAATAGATCATTCTAGAATGCATTCGGAATACGGAATTATTTGGTTTCGGCCATCCCTGCTAGACCACCATTATATTTATTTACTTTTTAATGGAAAACTGTTTTTATTGCTTTGTTGACCTTACATGGACAGAGTTCAGGGAAAATGTTTTTATTTTTGTTTAGAGAAGTTGATGCATTACTTACTGTTCGATCCTTTTGCAGCTATGAATTTTTCATGAGTCTTCCTAGCATTCAAGAAATTGATTTATGATTTGTTAGGAGATTTATTATTGAGACATTGGGGAATGATTTTAGTCCGTTGGTACAAAGCTTCTTTTGATATCCACATTCGTGATTCATACTCAAAAAAAATATAAATTTTTTCTGAATGTATCTTGTATGTAACTAACCACTTAATCAAAAATTCAAATAAAAACAGAAAATTGCACCAAATATAGAATGAGTCCAAATAACAACGCATGAACTTCTTAAATACTTGTAGAAAATTATTTGACATTTAACTTTCGTTATTATATGATTGTGCCCAAAAGCTTCAGTAATCTAGGACATTTCTCACAAAAATTATTTTCTCTCTAGATTCTAGAATATGTTTTAAATGACCTGGGTTCTGTTTTTTGGTCGCCTTATACATGAAATAGATAGGAAAATTTATGTCAATTGTAGCATTCGAGATGATTCATTTTCAGCATTGATAGAATTTGTTTCCAAGCTTAAATTCATGTAAGCTGGTTGGCGTAGCTGTACAGCTACAAATACCGTATCATCTCCCAACACTATACTATGGTTGCTCAATCATCACACATTTTGTTGTCATAAGATGCTAAATCCAAATCATGTACCGGTACATCTTTACTATTGCCGTTATCGTTATTCTGTAACAAAATTTATCGATTAATAAAGGTCAATATGAATTGAATGTTATAATATTATCTTCATTTGACTCGGATGACTTTGAATTTGACCAAATTTTCATCAGATCTGGTGCAATGACAAATTTCACCATCGAGCGCTAATGAGATCCACTCCCACGTGAAAATAGATCATTAAAGCTTGTTTATGTTGCCTTACTTTTCAACACAGAAGTCGTTACATTTCTTCTATACTTGCAATAATCAAATCATCTGTTTTAGTTTATTTTCTCTGACAGTTTTGTGAAACAAATTAGTTAAGTTGAATCTTTTACATTTGTCTCTTTTGTATATTTCAGGTGTGCCGTTCCCACCTAGTCACAAGCTCACTATAGATGATATTTTCGATTCTAATGGTAGTCCACGAGTTGACCTATTGAAACAACATTTTGTAAAAGAAGGAAGAATTTGTGAAGAGGTATGTTATTATGGTTTGCAATTAGCATTGTTCACATTTTATAATCAAACAAGAAAGCGATGCTCAAATCTATGAACACGAAGGCTAAAACGAAGTAGTATCAAATCTTTTACTGTACCTGGGAGATTTGAATTCAGAACACGAGTACATAATTTTTAATTTTCATGTTGATTTGATGTGATTTTGAATAACGAAACGACCCATAGGTCCATGTTGTGTCCAATAATTATTTGTCCCAATTGATCTGTCAATATCAATGTGCCTTTGAATATAATTTGGTAATGGTTGAAATTTTTTCGGGTGTTATTTGCATTTTGACTGGCTACACTACAGTTTATCAAAATCTTACTTCTTTTTATCTCCTACTGTTGTTGAAACACAGTTGGAGTAACTTTATCTGTCAGACAATATATAATCTCTCAAGCAGATAATGTGGTTATGGTTCTGTTCTTTTTCTCATGGACTTATTCACCCATTAATTCTTTGAATTGTTAGAGTCATTAGCGTTAGCTGAAATAACTGCTTCGTTGATGTATTCAAATTCATTTCCAGAAAAGTTTATGTGTAAATGAATATATTTTTCAATGACTCTCAACCGATTTTCCACACAGCATTTCTACCATAATGATATCCAGTTGCTTTTTAATATTCAGAACAATATTGGGAGTGAAATGATATTTTGACATTTTATAATAACACTCGACTATTTAGCTAAAATTCCAAGTGATAAGATTTTTGACTGTGTAAAACATATTGAAACAATGACAGTATCTGAAAATGTACAATATATCTTGAAATTGGATTTTCTTGATTATATTAAGCCAAAAATATTTAAAAAATTGATTCTTTGTTTCAAAATATGAAAAATGATTTTGGTTTCGTATGTCAGTTCTGTCATTGATAGATCCACTATTCCCACTTGCAATACGAAACCTTTATAACTCTAAACTTTGTACCAGTTTGGAAAGTTTTTAAAACATTTCCTCATGAATTATTTAGTTGCCAACAAAACATTGATTGCTGCCTGAATATGTGAATAAGCATTTACCTGATGTGCCAATGGGAGCTTATTTCAATTTCATTGGTTACTTGTATTTTTTATACGAATCTCTAAAATTTGAAAGTAAACCTTATAAAAATCATGAGCTTATAAATTGTATTTTTTAAGGTAAATTTTATTAATATATTTGAGAATTTTTTACCGCTTTGATTTGGTTAGTGAATGACAGTATTTTGCTTTTGTGGTTGACATTTTTATTAAAATATTTTTCATGATTAACTAATAGCGCTATATCATAAACTTAATGATTGATGTCATATTTATTCATCTGCATAGTTTCAAATTCTGTAAATCGGCCCTTTTTTGCTTTATATCTCAAAAAAACTTCAGCAATCCAGAAGTGTATGTACCAATATGGAGGTAACTAATTTTGTTCGCCTACTTTACATCAAGTTGTGTAAAAGGACGGAAGCATATGGGCAGCAGTGTCGCTCAGCAGTGTTAGACCTCAACTCTTTTAATGAATTTCTATGATATGTTTAAAGTTTTAAATGTATTTATTTTAAAAGCAAATCTCTGTTAAGGATTTGAAATAATTTGATTGTGATCTCCACATAATTGGGAGTATTTTCCATGTGGGATCTTTAGAAAATTCAGTTAAATTTTGAATACCTAGGATTCGTTTGTTACTGGCAAATGCGTTTCATGGATATTTTTTCGCCATAGAAAATTGTGCTTTTTGTAAAACGTTTTCAAAATCCAAACATTTCTATTTATGGAAAAAGTTAATAGTTCACTATTTATGAAAACCGGTATGTTAATTTTGGACGTCCTTGTTTGTAGCCATCCGTATTTGTCGACATAACGATCTTTTATCAGTTTATTTACTTAGATCGAATGTTTGATTACCCGACATTCACTTCATGTTTGGAATTGCCCTACTTACAAAATAGAAGTTTCACTAGAAACTAAACAAATAACCTGTCATAAGTACTACAGGATGTTGTCTAATCATTAATAAAAGTTGAGTTTTGTCCTTGCAAATTTGACTAATGATTCACACAAGTATTGTTAAAGCAATGGAGTACAAACAAACTTGAGAATTTTTCAGTTTAAATCTCATCAATTTCAGATTTGTTTTCTTGATATCAGAAACCGAAGATGTATTTTGGCATGCATCAAGATTTTAGTGTGTTAGAAACAAGAAAATTGAATCTATTACACACTTGAAGAATTAATATACAAAATTTATTGGCTGAAAAGTATACATCCATTCATAATTTGAGTCAGCCATATTACTTCTGACACTGGTAATATTGTATAAAAATGGTTATTCTGAAAATAAAAGCAAATTATTTTATCGAATAATCCTAAGTTTATGAAAGAATAAAAGTGACCCTATAGTCTAATAGTTGTGAAAGACTACAGAATAGTACTGGGGTAGTAAAAATTGAAATCATATTATTTTCACTCTAAATAAGTCACTGTACAAGCAGTGATTGCTATGTGAGGACGTACCTAATTTTGAAAGAATCAAAATCGTTTCCGTTCATCATTGCCTACCTGATTACACTCTGGGTGATACATTGAGGTGATGTGTATGAGATTTTACCCTATGATGCCAAAAAACCCAAGTCGAACGCTTTCACCACAAAACCATTGCGCCCATCGTAATATATTTATTTTGTGTCTAGGCGGCATTAAGGATAATAAATGACGGGGCAGAACTTTTACGAAGAGAAAAAACAATGCTCGATATCCAGGCACCAGTTACAGGTAAGATCTATTGAATTGTTATGATAAATGTCTGTCCCTTCAGAGAATCACAAATATAAAGAGTGCTCATAATGGATGGTTTCGAATTCTGATATTTTTTTTTCAGTTCAATTATGCCAAGGTAATTCAAAATGAAGCAAAATCAATAAGACTGTACATTTTAGATTATGGTATCTAAATTTTCAGGAAACCTTTTTTTTTTGATTTTATTCAGTTTGAATTTTTTTTTATTAAACTGACATTTTTTGAAAACTTTCATTAAAACTTTAAAAGACAGAATGTAATGTAATGTTGTAAGATTACGGACACCGGAACGTAGTATGTGTATCATGTTAGGGTTAGGCCATAATTTCAGGTACAAATACTACGGGAGTCGCTTGACTAGTCCCCGAACTCGTAATAGAACTAAAATAAGGAAATTTGGAATAAAATTATGGCCTAACCCTAACCTGATGCACATACTATGTTCAGGCGCCCGTCATCTTGTTGCACTTACTACGGGAGTGCTAAATTTTCGATAAATTGAAAAATCAAGTCAATTGCCAGCCTTTTTCAATCAAAATTGGTCTCCTTGAGATTTTATACATGCCAAGAAATTTTCTACTCCTCAATACCTGTCACATGGACATGATTGATTGACATTGTTGAGGATCACAATGCCATTTTTCAATACATTGACAACGGGATCATAGAAATGTTTAGAAATTCGATCTTATTATGCTATTGTCTTTTTTTGTGTATAACAAATGCTCACTATATTGTTATCAAATTACTTGCCTGTTAGCGCTTAGAAAACAGTTGAAATATTTTCTTTGTTTAAGATGCTTCGAAGAATATTACATAAACCGAAACTTGTTACCTATCATAAACTTCATCGAACTTTCGCGATATCTCAAATCAGGGTCAATGACTAAGCCATGAATAAATTGTACCTTGAGGGCAAGCAGAATACTTGGACAGGAACCTAATCAGATGATGCTATATTTTATGTAGATTATCTGATTGGGAAAACAGAAAATAGCTATTTCATATTGATAATCACCAATTACAATGATTCATAAAGTCGTATAAATTTTTTTCGTTTTCGAAAGGAAATTTTATTTACATTATGAAATCAATGTTTTGTTACTTTATTCCAAAATCGTTTAATATTCTCTGAATTCATTTTTTTCATTTTTATTCTAAATATACTTACCTAAAACTTTGATATTAATTATATCATTTTCTGTATTCAAATACTACAATTCAAAACATTATTTCTATTACATCAAGTCTGTCTGTATTCGAAAACCCAGTTTCGTCAGATAGTTAGCATAAATTAGCGTAACTAATAGATATTTCATCAAGTTGATATACATTGCCGCCCTATGCCACAGGTTATACACATGGGAATTATGTGGTACATTTGTGAAATGAATATATATTGACATAATGAATTCATGTTAATGCCTTTCATATTGTGTCATCTTCTTTTTTCTACAACAGTTTGTGGAGACATCCACGGCCAATTTTTTGACCTCATGAAGCTTTTCGAAGTTGGTGGAAATCCAGCAACAACTAATTATCTCTTCCTCGGTGATTACGTCGACAGAGGCTATTTCAGTATAGAGGTATGATCTATCTTTACAGTTACTTCTATACCGATAAATAACAGGAATGTATATTAAGTATAGAAAATTTTGTATGCCCCGAATGAGGTTCTGTACAAGCGGCCATAGATTTGTAAGCGACTGACGTTTGGTAAAATATATCACTCTGTCTCTGAAAAAAAATTTCTCAAAACTTCGTTCTGTGAAATTTACTTTTTCCCTCACATTGTTGACTTGAATTAATTCAAGTAAGGCATCACTATTGACAAATATCTACCGACACTTTCATAGCAGAAATAAATTTGTATGTAGCTTTCAGCTCATCAGTTGTTGTGTGCAACTGTTATATCAGCACAAATTCCCCTTTTTTAGTTAAAAGTTATAGGTACTTGTTCACGGCGAACCTGTACAAAAAATATTCATAGCTCATGGTCGAGTAGCGCTTTTAATACATGATTGATTGATTAATATATGATTTGAATGATGAATATATATGATTTATAGGTTAATATCCACTTTTATTAATAAATTTCTGCAAATTTCAGACAAACTGTTTGTATTAGTTTAAGACTAACTTGTTCACATTTCATTCCCGTCTGCTTTTTATGCATAGGTGTTACTAGAATTATTTTCTGTTTTTTTATTTTTGCACAGCAGTATTTTTTCAATAAAACAATCGTCAAATTATTGGTGATGATTATCAGCAAACCAAACATGAAACTTTTGTTTCGCAGTGATCATAAATTATGATCATGAGATCAAATATAATTTAGGACTTTGGTAGAAATCATTGTTTTATTATGTACGAACAACTATCCATTTTTAGGATTTGTGAATCACTATACGCTCAATAATCTGTCCATAAAATATAATTCCTTGATAAGAATATAGTAGTAACAGAGTTACGAGCTTATGTTCATTTTCTCTCATCACTACATGTTTAGTAAGCCGGAGTGAAATGTAATCAATGCGTGAAATATTAGTCAATTTGCATTGAGAACCGCCAACCCTATTGAAATAAGGCAACAGTGTTGAACCAACTATAATGAAAAATCAATGTTGCATACTTCCTGCTGTCTGTCCACTGATTATGTGTACAGTCAACAAAACATCCTACGAACCTATTATTAAAACATATAGATCATTTAGGGTAACTAGTTTGACCATTTTGTATGCTGTGCTTCTTGCCTTATATTGAGATATATATGGTTTGATTTTTTCCCTCAATTTCTGCAGATAATATAATATATGGCAAAGCAAATCATAATATCTTGGCCTATAAAATCAATTTAGTAATTTAATATTGGCACCAAAATGTAGTTTTTAATTTTATTTGATCAAAAATTGTTGCACATTTGTATACAATACTAACAGATATTACATGCAATGAACTCATGACAGTTTATTATATAGGCTATGTATATCATTATCTAATTTATCGCCATCATCGATACCACATATTTCCATAACATATTTTTCGTCTGGAACCCATTTTTTAAGCCTTTATCCAGTGAATATCTCTTCATGCTTGGCACAAATATTCCTATGTTGTAATTTCAATTTATTTTTCGTCATCCTTACTTTCATGTAACAGGAAAATAGGCAAATATTGATGATTATCTTCTAAATACATAAACAGTGTTGCAATTTTAGCAGGAAAAACGAAAAACATTTGTCTCCTCACCACTTATTTATTTTATTTTAGAAAGCAAAAAATTGTGCAGAATTTGCAATTGTGATAGTGCTGCGATTTTTTAACTAACTTTGAAAATGGTATTATCTATCTATTTGCGGGCATTTTCTTCCAGCTGATCATCAGTTTATAGACATGAAAATACTTTTTTTTGAAATGTGTTTTGCATAGATTGTTTGTGTATGATTTCTTTACATAATAGTAATCTTATTTATTTCCAAAACAATCCAGTCTACGTGTTTTTTGTTCAGCCTTGTTTGGCAAAAAAATAAAATTGTAACTAAGGAATTTTTTTTGTACATTCTTCTATCAAAATGTTTAGTCATACCCTTATTAAAATTCAGCATAGTGCAAATATCCAATTCAGAAAAACATCTAAGAATATTCAGCAAGCATGATGCGAAGAATACCATGTCACTCCCCATCTATGATTAATGCTTGTTCACAGATAAATAAATAAAATCTTGCATTTTTGTTGGTCTTATTTATGGCCGAGCTAGAACTTTTTTTTTTTTCAATTTCATATTTCAATTTCATTTGTAGCAGCTACTAGCCTACTAGTGGTCTTTAATTTATATAAACCATCTAATGTTCGCACATATTTTTTTTTACAGTGTGTTCTTTACCTCTGGTCTTTGAAAATTTTATATCCTAAAACACTTCACCTGCTTCGAGGAAATCATGAATGTCGACATCTTACAGAATATTTTACTTTTAAACAAGAGTGTAAGTGTAAATATCTTTGTTTTCATTTAGACTTATTGAGCCTGCTCACTGCCAGATATGGTTGGCATAAGTGGAGTTAGTACCAGTAGCCTATGCTCGCATGTGAATATAATTCATATTTACAAATGATTTCGACTTAAAAATCTGTTATTGAAATCATTTATGAACCAGAATCATTACATTTTTGTTCTCAAACTGATTAAATTTTTTTTTTCACATTTTCAAAATAATTAGTTACGATATATTACCTCATCCAACGTTTTGGAGTCAGAGCCGAAGCGGTATTTTCAGACTTACTGAAAGTAGAAATTTCAGGTTTTTTAACTATGATAATTAAATTAAAATTTTTTTACAAGACCTTAAAAAACAAAGGTTGATAAATGTTTCTCCCTGTCTATTAAAGAAGCCTTGTATATTCCCCAAGTTTTTATCATCCAAATTTGATTTTAAGTCTTATTCAAAATAGTCAAAAAAAATTTCAACCCAGGACTCCACACCATAACATCACCTGAGTGTGCCTAAGTTAAAGGTGGTTTATCAATGTTTCCTCATGAAGCAATCTTTGCAGTGTTGTGTAGTTTTATTACTATGGAGTAAAATTAGCAGAAACCGGTGCTATTAAATATCCAAGGACTTGTGCTATCATATGAGTGTATGGCTTGTTATGAAAAAGGTATAAAAAGCTACCAACGAGCCAGCGATAACGTTTTTGTATCTGCTTCCTTTGTGTGTATAGTGAAATATGTTTATATAAATGTATGTTTACAGAATGTAATGTGTTATGTTAGGCATATTTAATGTCGTCTTTACCTAACAAAAGATGTACGTTTCAATTTTTTTTTCAATTTTAGTATTTACTGAAGGTTTAGTATTATTTTTGTTATAACACTGCGAACAGAATCTTTATCACAAATTCCGATTTTGCTGCAAATTTGTAGAAAAATTAGAATTCGCATACAAGGCCTTGTTGGTAGGCAAAAAAAAATTTTACTTTCAAATAATTTTGCAGTTTCAAAAAAAATTTGAAAAATGTTGTCAGAAGTAATGTGAAATAATAATTAATGGTCTGAATTAAATAATAAAATAATTGTTTTAGCCGTTCAAAACAATTCACTTGTTATATACAGTTTAATGATTGTACTTGTATTTCAATTTTCTATTACTTTTAAATTTTCTATTACTCATCACACTCATACTTTGATATATATCAATTGATATTTTGAACTCTTTAGCATCATTGGAACTTAGTGTAGTAGTAGTTAGAAACTGAAGTATGTTCCGATGCCTCTGTGTGACATAGATATTCAGTTCGCTAATATTGAATAATCAGGAATTTGACTCATTCTATCTAATTAATATTTAATCAATGCATTCTGGCCAAAGTCTTCCTTGATCTGTATTATGAATGATTTAGTAAATGCTCCGAATTGTCTTAATGACCATCTAAATGTCTGGAGGTTTGATAATTATCGTCTGGAATTCATTTCCATCTGTTATGCAAAACAATATAATTCGATTATGTAAGACAGAATGATGTTGTATCAATGAAATGAGACAATTGTTGTAGGAATCTGGATTCTTTTTATTTAAAAAAAAAATTGTGATAACAAATTTTTTTTTTTACTGTGACAGAAAATTTTTTATTTATTTTTGAATAAATATTTAAGTTCACTTTTTATCTTTAGACAACATGTCATTAAAAGTAGTATAGGATTGGCAGTTCCTGTTGTGGTAGGAAGTCACAATCTGAATATTTCATGTTGTCGAGATGAATGTGTTGAAAGGGTCTCATTTGAATGCAAGTGACAAGATTTTGACAGGCGTTGCTATTCAGATCACTTTTAAGGTCATCACTTGTATTAAACAAAGTTCAAGGTTACTTGTGGCTATCTGCGTTAGACCTAATTAATTATGTTCAAATCCAATCTCCTGCCACCTCACCCGAGTTCATTATTTTTGAATATCAAGACCTGATCGTTTTAGGAATTTTTTGAATAAATTTTTGCTTTTTGGTATAATTTAAAACCCTTTGTGGGAAGTATTCATAATTCATGTTTTATGGAGGGATGTCCAAAAAAATTATATATGAAATCATTTTTACTATACTGTATAATCTTTTGGATAATTCAGATGAGTCAAAATCATTGCCCTCGGATTTTGAATTTTGTCATAAATTCGTTTATAATGAATTCAACCAAATCTTAGATAAATATGGAGCATCAAAATTATTAATTCCAAAATAATATTTTGGCCATAAAATTGTTATTTTTTTCCCTTAAATTGAGGTAAACCTAATCTTTAATAAATAGATTTGTATGTAGACAAAATATAAATCATGATACCTTGGTGTGGTGTATTGTCACTTATTAGACAATTAACTCAAGATTGATTTCAAATTTATTTAAAAAAAAACGGTAGGTATATTTCAATCAGGGTTGTAATTAAAAAAGATTGATTAGGAATATGTATTCAGATTATGATAGCATTTATATGCTTTATTTTGAGAAAAGATAAATTGCTAAATGCTTCTTAAATGAGCATTCAAAATATTGATTATTGAATGTTAGGTTTCACTACGCTGTGTTAGTATTATAATGCCATTATAGTAAACAAATTGTTTCAGAAATCTATATTTTATGCTGTTGTGAAAGAGGAAATTTTTCTTGATCAATTTTGCTGCGAATTGTGTTTTTGTTTTTTTAGCACATTCCACGACAATTCATGCTTGTCTGATGAACACTTAAGTTTTTCACCTTTACCATAAAAAGACTGCCGACTTAAATGTTTTTTTGACCATTCAAAATTGTTTACTATCATATGCGTGCCATAGACTGTATTATAGTTTGGCAACATATTCCATTCCTTCCAAATAATGCACCTCTTTACATATCATTAAATACGGCCTTGTTTCAAGCAAAAGATTTGAACAGGCATCGCATTATAAAAAGATACAGATAATGGTAGAGTGATAATTTCACTAGATATAAAAAAAAATTTAAATACCTCATAATTTACTATTCGGAGATAATAATGACTTTGAATGCGGAATACCGAATATATCATGAATCGTTTATTGTTTAATTCTGAAGTTTGAACAAATTATTGTAAATTGAAAAAAATCAAGATAAATGCAGAATATTCAAGATAGACATTTTTTGTTGGATTTTCAAGTTGTCCACTGACATAATTTAATCAAAGTCTATTTTTTGCATGACCACCCGATATCAAAATGCTGAATATGGAAAATTTTCAAAACAAAACTTCTTAGATTATTCTCAAAATCAACAATTTTAATATTGAATATGGCTAATTTCGAATCGATTTAAATATTCAACTCATTTTGGACAAAACGTTGATATCTACAATTTGATTTGTCTTACATGAATGAATATCTTTCCAATCATTTGTGTACTGTAGTACAATGTACTATACTATAGTACACCGAACAGTCGTTTTCTTGTTATTCTTTTGTTTGTTTTATCGACAGAATTATTACATATCACTGCTATTGAGTGGCTCTTGAACCAACGCCCCAATGTTTAATCTGCTTCCTCCAACGGTTACCGGCTGGCTATTCATAAGCCATCTTCGGGTCACTTGACGAGCTGGGCTTGCCGCGCTATAAAGCATTTGAGTATACAAATAAAAAAATCACATTTCTGTTAGCTTGGTACAATCATGGTTTGGCAACTGTGAAATGGAAGTCTAGCATTTTGTTCGTATATCTACTTGTCTTCATTTAAGACTAAAAAGTGTTGGAAACTTTTACATGCATTTTCTATATATGATGGCTCACACTTCAGTCAAGCATGTATCATATTCAATTAAATATAATTCAAATCAATACATTGCCACTAACAGAGAATGCAAAATTGTTAATTTTCCTCTCAGTCCCATTTTTACTCGATGTGTAGTTAGTTACTAATTGAATATCTAAATAATTATTGAATAACACAGCCTGCTCATTGTTATATTGTTGTAATAAATCCATACTCATTACCTGTATTTATTTATTGGTAAATAATTCAATCAAATTTAATATACAAAATTAAAATAAAGACACGTCAAGTAAAAACGCTAAATCGTGTTCACGACCACGGTTATAACATGTAAACATGAACCTAGTTAACATACATCTCGAATATATTTTAGGTTCTATAATTAAAGTTTGCCATTTTGAGCAACAAAATGAATGTCAAAACATAGATTACGCTTAATTGTTTTTTAAAATAGAAATCGAGTCAAAACGATAATTTATAGGACAAAGTTCAATATATTCAGTTTTACTATATATCCAATATGCCAATTTCAAAATTTGTAAAAATATTGAGGTTATATGGTATAGGATGTTCATAAAGTCCTGTGTTAAATTAGTTAAAATAAAAATAACTTCCTTGTGCATATGCTACTATTGGTGGACATAAGAGGTGTATTAAATAATGTGAAAAACTTAATATAAACACTGAATAAAATTAAAACAAACCTGGTTAAGATATATAGAAAATTGATTTCATAACAAAATTTTGAAATTGCAACAGGTGGATATCATATTGAAGTAGCTTGAATGTATATAGAGCTATCAATCTGGACTTTACCTGGGTTTTAGTTGTCAAAATTCAGACCTTGAATACTGTAAATCGTATCAGAAATGAGTATTATTTCATATTTATCATAATTATATCTATTACACCAAACTGAGTAGGCTATAGTATAATATATACTCGTGTTAAATGGAATCGCAATCTCCAAATTATCCAACTACCTGAGTAAAAAAATATTTATTAATTTGATATTATGCATGAACAAGTATGGGCTATTGATGGATTTACCATTCAATCACGATCTATGTTTGATCCATGCATATCAACGTATAATTACAAATTTTTATGATATGGAGAAAATTATGATATATTGCATTGTAAATGATTTTGTCAGTCTGGACTCTAACCTAGACACAATCTTACATTTTATTTTCTTCCTAGAAATGCTTTTTGTTAAACTTTCTACTACTTTTGAGTGATGGTAATAATTCACGATTATGTAATAATAATGAATAGTTCATGATAAGTGGAAATCAATCTTATGTCACATAAGCATCAGTATGCAAAATCAATTCGTTTTTGTGCTTTTGTTCAATTAGATCAATAAATAATCCAATCAAAGTTGTTACTGTTGAGTAAAGAATTGGCCATGTGAGGATTACACCCCTTGATTTTCAATTATTTCTGATTTAGAGAAATTGATTTTACTACTGATTGATTATTTACCCAGGATTGTTAATCAATGATTATACAGATTGAAGTAATTGGTAACAGTTTACTGTACAATTATAATATTAAAGGTTTCCATAATTTTTGATTTTGTTTTTTGCCAATTCTCTAAAAAATATATTTTCGGGATGCAGATTCTATGAAATTATATTATTTTTACAATATTTTTATATATGTTAACCTTATGAACCAATTGGCATTGAACGTGGGGATTTTTGATTGAATATTTTTTTTTGCCAATTCTTGATAGCATGCAATATTAAGTAAGTTATATCTGGCTAAAAACAATCAAGAAATGTCAGGTATTTGAATTTTGATAATTTTTAGAATATTTTTATATGTATCCCTACTTTGTGTTCTTCGTACCTTATGTGCCAAACTATTTAAAAAAGATTATCATATTAATATTATTTTCCAATAAAGTTATGATACATTGCTTAATACAACTGTGTTAAAACTAGGATTTGGGAATTAGAGTTGGTGGAATAACGAGAAATTTAGATTGAGCGGAATTTGAAATATACAATTCCTCTAAAAGATATATTTCAAGAATTTCCATGATTGGAATTACATTTTTTTCTCTAAAATTTGCATTTTAGACAGTGAATTGATGAAAAATAATTTTTTTTTTCAGGTAAAATCAAATACAGTGAAAAAGTTTACGATGCTTGCATGGAATCATTTGATTGTTTGCCACTTGCCGCATTAATGAATCAACAGTTTCTCTGTGTTCATGGTGGATTATCGCCTGAAATTAACACTCTCGAAGATATTAAAAGAGTAAGTTTATTTTTACATACAGTCGTGCATTGAATTACTATGGAGACCACAAAAATTTGTTTTTATTTCATCCATTTTGGTGGAAATTTTTCCACTTATGATCTGGATATTTTGGCTTAGCTTAAATCGAAGAAAGCAACTTTTTGTTTAGACTGATAGTGTGAAGCATTTCATAAAAAAGTATCTTTTCAACTATCAAAATGCAAAGTGCTGTTGTGCAAATTGTTCAAAATAGTTGTTTAAATCTGTGGTTGACAAACTTTATGTACTACAGGCCGCATTGATTTCCGCCTACAAACAATCGCCGAATTACACTTTATGACACGCCCGTAACTACTAGACGAGTATGTGGCCATTTCTTATTTAATATCAAAAATTCGCGTTGTTTTTTATTTACTTATCATCAATGTAATGGTGGATGTTGATTCTGTGTGATGGCAAAGCAATAAAATTGTCTGGCAGATTCGTTGATTATTGAACCGTCGACTCTCGTCGTAAACTTTTCTATGTTTCTAAGTCCTTTTAATAATGCACCATTTTAAATATGAAACTGAACTAAACTGATGATTAGGGATGTAAGTTTCGAATATTTTTTTTTCGAATCGAATTTTGAATCACAATGTTCCGATTCGAATATTTCCAAATCTGATTCTATTTAGTATATCATCATATTATTGTTAACTCTCTTCAAATTTGGAAGAAATATAGTATATATTTTGATAAAATAACAAAAATGAGATTAAAGAATTGAGAAAGTTACTGGAAAAACACACTGAATGGATGTATCAACTACCAAATATATTACGTCTGATATTTATTTTTTGGTACATAAAGGTATACTCAGTTACTAATTTTATTCACATACGATTACGTTTGCAAATTTACCGGGTGTACAGCGATTGTTTCTTCTAAAATTGACCTCCAAAATTCATCCAAATGATAAACGCTAGCTATTACCTTAAGTCTGTAGGCGTCATGATTTTAGAAGAAGTAATGATAACGAGAGAAGCATCGCAGACATGGTTTTAATAAGGTATAAGGCAATGATTTTTTATTATAATAATATTATGTAGATAATTTGAAGAAACGTTTAAAATATTTGTAAAACTTTGTAACATTTTAAATAGTCGAACAAAATTGAGCGAAACCATTGGTCCCTCGAAAGCTGCTACCAACATGGAATATAACGACTCTGGGAGTGTCACGACTTTGGAAAAGTCAGCGCCGCTGTGTCGTGCAAATGCCTTGTGGTGTCTAGAAATTTTTTTTTTAAATAGAATCAAGCCCCTTTTTCTTAAACTGCTTCGAATCGATTCGAATTGATGTTGATTCGAATCGCTTCGATTCGGAATTCTGAAACTTACATCCCTACTGATGATCAACGGTCGCCACGTTCGCCAAATGAACGACATATTAGAAAATCGTAGCTTTTTACAGTTAAAATATCAATCCAGTATTTGAGTTCAAGAAGAGAAATATCTGATTCAGTAAAACATTATCGTCGAAATAGAAACTTTTGAATTAGGATATTAGAAATTTTCAACAATAAGCCAATGCTTGTTGGGTGACGACTCTGTTATGATATTTATTGACTACTGTTTGTATTAATGTCATTATCTGTAGTATAACTGGAAATTTTAGTATAATAAATATCAAATTGGTCACAGCATCATAATGCCTCTAGTTGGCTCCCAATGTATTTGGATGTAGATAAAAAGAAATATAGGTATTATCTTATTGAAATCTTTTCCCTTCTATCAAAAAATGTAGGGCATATACCGGTACTTAGTCCAATCACTGAGGAGTGATGATGAGCTATTAGCTTCTGTTCTTGGGTATGAGTAACTGCAATCAACATGATGCCTATATTGTAGCTGGATTTTATGTCGTAGTATGGAGTATGTTAATCAGGGATGAAGTTCCTAGTTTCAAATATTTTTTTAATTCAATTTTGAATTGGACGTCTCAATTGGTGTATTTATCAAATCTAATTTTGTGAATTGGAAAATCCTCAACGTCAGGAAAAAAGAGTAATTTTGTTCCAGTTCGAATTATAGTTGATTTAGAATTACAAAACTTTTATATTTTCAATTAAATTTAAGTCGCCATTGATTGTGATATTGTATCCTGAAAATTATAGCCTTTCACCACTTACATCATTTCCCAAAATGATTGCTCTTTTTATAGATAAAAGACTTATGGAAGGGATTAAATATAATTTGATGTTTCACAGATTATATATAGCTACCCTATTTTTAAACTATAGTGTAGCAGAAATAGTTCAGGAATTCAAGTATAGGCCATGGTAGATCATTTCTTAAAAAATAAAACGGAAGCTAAATCGAGGGATCAAATGGAATAATTTATCTGTTTCTGCCATACATGAACAGTATTTGGGACTCTTGCTGTATCATTGGCATATATTCAATCAAGTATGATTGAGGAGATATCCTGAAAGTGATATTAATCAATAGGTTTCTTGTTATTACTGACAGTTGACATTGTCATCTTTTGTTACCTTCGCTTGTCATCAACTCGTCAATAAAGATTAAATCCACACGTTCCTTTGTGTTCATCATCTTGGGTTGCAATTTATTTGGTTTTTAATCTTTGTTATGCTGAATAACAATACACAATGCACGTGCCGTACTAAATGCCCGTCTCAATTAGAGATGTTCACATAAAAATACTTCGGTATTCTACAATTCTATCTAGCTAATATACACAATTACGAATATGAATGGTGACGTGTTCTAACGACAACTAAATCAATCTAACACAAGTGTATCTGCATTTCGTCGAATTTTTTTCAGGCAAACATAATTGAACTACATTTCATCTGGTTACTATTTGGGATGACCATGTTATCTAAAGTAAATTGGCTGTGATTTGGTCAGTTCGTTGACCGTAATGCTGTCTTTTTTACTCTTGTTTGTTGGCTTTGTTATTATTAATTGTGGCACATAATATGAGTGATAGAAACATGTTAAAAGTCAGACTAGGTATAGGGTGACTGGAAAAAGAATCAGAACACATGTCATTTGGAACATATTTAGCATGTTCCGTTTTTTTTTAGGGGGGGGGGGGGGAGGGCTTGGGGGGTCACGCTGTATAGCCACGTATCTTAAAAGTTCGAGAACCCGTACTTTGTCTTTATTATGTGTAGTGTAGTAAAATAGTAATTTCTCTTTTCAGCTCGACAGATTCAAAGAACCTCCTGCTTTTGGTCCCATGTGTGATCTGCTATGGTCAGATCCTTTAGAAGATTTTGGAAATGAAAGGTCAACTGATCATTACTGCCACAACACAGTACGAGGATGCTCATACTTTTACAGGTACGTATTTTATGACCATTTTCTATCTATCCAAGTTTATACATTTGGGATTCAGATTATTTCAAATTGCTAACAATAAATTTTTTTTGCCTACCAGACGATTAGAAATGCTTTTTTATGGTAGTATAGTTGTTGGCAAGGCAGGATTTTTTATTATTATCTAATACTTTCAATGCTGATTATATACCAGTACAACCGTTCGGTTCGAAGTTGTAATTTCCATTTTAGCTTATGTTCATGAATAATGTGATTTCAGGGATGTCCAAAACAAATCGAATACATGCCAAATCGGTCATATTCAATTTAGTGAATTCTTGATTTAAGGAATATTTTACAACATTTTCATTTGAAAATGTCTTTTGAAGCATTTATTATTTTATGATAGACAAAAATTAGTTGACTTCTGACAAAATAAAATAGAGAATACTATTTCTCAATAATTATTCTGCATAACCAAATTTAATTTCTACAAATTTACAATTGTTTTGAAGAATTTATCTTATGAAACAGACCCATTTCAGCATATATCGGATATTTCATATCCAAAAAGATTATTTTAGAATGTATTCGGAATACTACCGTAAATTATTCGGTTTCGGCCATCTTTGGATGTAATCGATTATTCATTTTTGTATAATGTTTTCAAGTCTCTTTAAAACTTTAAAATTGGTTAAATTATATTTGTTATACCTGGTACATTATAGCAGAGCTCTATTTCATGTGTAGTTCAATATTTAATAACCATACCGGTATTACGTTTTATCTCAGTTGTTTTGGTTACCTAGCATTGCTTAGCTTGTATCATTTCTATAGCTTCCAAATTACTCATTCCATTATATTCTCATTCACTTCCCCTAACACAGGATGTCGCCCTGTGGATAACTTTCCCGCAGTATATTGAAACAACTTATTCACTTTATATTTCCATACACTGTACAGATTTTAAAAAAGGATGGAAGTTGTTCTTGTTGGATATGTTATTTTATTTGTTTAGATTTCTATGTGATATCTTCACTTGTAGACTTTTCAATATTATTGCCATTTTTATTTGTATATTCATATGAATACAAATTGATATAGATTTTTTATTTCAGCTATACTGCTGTATGTGACTTCTTACAGAATAACGGGCTGCTTTCTCTCATCAGGGCCCATGAAGCCCAAGATGCCGGGTAGGATTATTTTTGTGATTGACTGTTTGTTAGATCACGTTTTGTGATTTGCTCTTTGCTGGAAATACATTTCATGATTTTACTATGCCGTTGTTGTTTCTCTATTTTATTCCATCATTACCTTGGCTTATCCCAAAGTTGCATTATTGGCCCATGTTTGATAATTGATATTAGCACAATATACCGTATTTTATGGACCATAAAGCGCACCGTATTATTGCTTTTTTGCACAGTATTATAAATCGCTTATAGATTGGGGCTTATTCATACATACATAAGGCGCATTGGGCTACAAGACGCAACTGTTTTTGAAGCAATACTGGTACTGGTCTTTGAGTGACAATGAGGACAGAAAGCACTACCTGATCTAAACATTAAGCGCATCGGATTATAAGGCGCTCAATTGATATTTGAGAAAAATTAGATTTAAAATGCACCTCACGGTCAGTAAAATGCAGTATAGCCTAGTTGTTTAACCATGCTTGAGTTACAAGTTTTATCAAATTTGCACTCATTTAGAATTCCTTACCCTTATTTTCTACTTGTTTTAACTCCTGTTGAAGAGCAAAAATTTCTTGTGGGATTTGAACAGTAATCACAAAAATTTCATTTTAGGTATAAAATGTACAAAAAATGTCAAACAACAGGTTTCCCTTCACTTATCACCATATTTTCTGCACCCAACTACCTGGATGTTTATAACAATAAAGGTTCGTACCAATATTCTTTTGTTAAGTCTATGTTGATGGCCATTTATGAACAATAAACTGGAATATTTTTGCGAACGTATCACTCATAGCTGTAGCATAGATGTGTTGATTTTAGTTAAACATTTCAAATCGCCAAAATCATATATTTCAATGCTGTCTCTCTGTAAATGTAAAACCATTCGAATCATGTACCAAGTGTATAGATGGATATGGCAGACAAACAGCCATTTTTAGATAAAACCATTCCGATCATGGTATGGTCAATACAGCAATCTTTCTAACCGTAAACCATCAATACATTTCATAAAAAGCCATCTGTGAACTTTTTAAATATATACACCCTTGTATCTTGTTACATAATTTTTTAAAACCTGTGAAATTTTCTCATTTTTATTTCATTTTCAGCTGCTGTACTCAAATACGAGAACAACGTTATGAACATTCGACAGTTCAACTGCTCGCCCCATCCATATTGGCTCCCCAATTTCATGGATGTCTTCACATGGTCACTACCTTTTGTAGGAGAAAAAGGTAATTACTGTATATTAAATAAATGAATCAATAATATTTTTCTTAAATACAATACCTATCCAAGACAGACTTTACATATGTCATAAGATTTGAATTAATCATTTTCAATATAGATTGAAATATATTTTAACATATGGCTGCGACCTGGTAGTTAAAGCATTTGACTCAACTGGGATGTCTCCGCAGGTTAAAATCTTGGGTTTTTAAACTCCATCCCTGCTACTTCGCCTAAGGGTGTAATAAATTGGGTAGGCAATGTCGGACCCGATAGATTCAGGCCCTTCCGAACTATAGTACTTCCTCACCTCGCATTGGCTGCTTTTGCAAAGCCTCGATCAGAGAGAAAGGTGTATAAATTTGTCGTATAGAATAGATAGATTGTATTTTTTTGCAGCAGACTATTTCTTGTTATTATCCAATTTTGAATGATCCTAATTTTTTTTTTTAATAAAACACAATTTATGTGAAATTGTAACCTCAAAATTTTGCTTGATTTTGGTGAATCTTACATTGAAACAGTAAGAAGTGTAAGTAAGAAGTGTAAATAATTTCATCAAATAACAATATTTGAAATCTTTTTTTTTTAACTAGTTTGCTTACCTGTAGTTCCATACTTAATTGAGAAAAATAATAATTTTTGCTCATTATTCAGAGGGAATGATGATAAGAAGGTGACCCAGAAACAGAACCCAGACCTTTGGAACATATTCTAGAGAGAATATAAATTTTTTGCAAAGATTTTTAGGTTACTGAAACTTTTGGGTACAATCATACATAAACAGAAGTTCAAGCGTTATAAATACTTTTCGTAAAAAGTATTCAAAAATTTATTGCTTCATTTTTTTTGGTGTACATCCGATTCTTAGTGATTTTATATTTTTGAGCTACTATGCTACTTAAAATATCTGATTTTGCAAACAAATATGGTATGTACCAGACATTTCTGTCAAAGCGTTTTGTGAAATACTATCTGCCCTCATTAAGTATTTATTAACATCTTCCATAGGTTGTTGTCAGCCACATCGGCGACATTTTTGTCTTTTTTCTTAGAGTTTGCACTAACAAATGTCAGAGAATTTAGTGAACTCAAATTAAAGTAAACCACATTCAAACATATATTATTGGGATAAAATTAGACTATTTTTAGTGGAGAAAATTTTTGTCTTCGTTGCCAAAAATCTAAAATCAATAAAGGGTATTGAAAATATAAAGTAAATTGGAAAACAATTTTAGAGTCATAATCAATATAAGTATCTGTAATTTAAAAGAAAAAAAATATGTGACACAAAGGCTGTATTGAATTATAATTTAGCAAAATCTGTGATTTGGTTTAATAAGATAAATAAAAATATACAGGTTATTTATAAGGTCCTGTTACAATATCAATTTTGTTTCAAAGTCAGTTCTCTACAAGTTTAAATATTTTTATCAGTCTTCATTCGAGTTTTCACTTAATACTCCAAAATAGGACCAACAAACTATATATAGTATCAATAAATTCCCTTTGCAAGTTAAAAAGTTTCTAAGTCTTTATGAGTACCCTGTACTTAACTTATTTTAACTTATTTTGTTACTCGTTTTATAGTTCATAAAGGTAATATACTACTTTGACTGAGTTTATAGAGTTAATAATGTTGTATTTTTGTTATTTTCAGTGACTGAAATGCTTGTCAACGTTTTAAACATCTGCTCAGATGATGAATTATTAGCTGAAAAAGACGACACATTTGAAGGTGAATTTTTTCTCATGGTTTTCTTTATCACAAGTTAGATCTCACTATAATTTTTCATGAGATTTTAAAATGTCAAAGAAATATGTTGTGGTATTTTGTCTGGTATATTTTTTGTCATGTGTTTATTATTTTTTTTACATTTTTGATATCGGTTTAAAATAATTATATTATTATTAGACCTATCTGTGCCTGCAGCATATGTAATAATGTTTTGTTCTAATGTTCATTCCAATTTCTTTACAACATTAAATAAACAAAATAAATGATAATCAATAGAGAGCAGCTTCTAAAAATTAAAACAAGAATATCCACAATTTGAAATTTGGGGGTCAATTTTTCTTCCACAAAAATTATTGTCCTGTTAATGTTATCAATTTCCAATTATCAAAACAGCCTTTTCTCCTTATTTCTACAAAATATAGGGATCAAGCAATAGTTTATCTACGTTTTAAATATAATTCCCACTTTGCATCAAATATACCGGTAATCATTTTCCATACTTGTTGTAAATATATTAATAAAAGTTATTTTCCAAACAAGATGAAAAATAAATAAAAACTTTATCTTTTATTTAAACCTTTTTTTGTTTCCTCCCTCCCTGAAAAATTGTTTTAAAAATAAATTTTATTGTTGTCTTTCAATTCTTCCATATCTTTTAATCTGATTTCACACAACACCTGGTAATTTTTTATCCTCTTAAATGAATTGAATTTATTTTAAGTTGTCTCTTTAAACAACATCTGCTAAACTTGTTGTCATAAGACAAAATTATGCTTTTCTTTTTCTTTTTTGTGTTTCTAATGAATGCCTTTCTTATGGCTATGACATGCCACTCCCTAAAGCATTTCAAAAATTATAAATATTTCGGCGCTCCAGAAGTTTGTGTACCAATATGGAGGTAACTAATTTTGTTCGCCTACTTTACATAAATTTTTGTGAAGGGACTGAAACCTACGGGCAGGGGGTATATTCACTTGGCTAACACAGACAGTCCCCGAACTTGTAACAGAACTAAAATAGGGGAAAATTGGAATAAAATCATGGCCTAACCCTAACCTGGTACACAAACTACGGGAGTACCAATATTTCAATATCAGAGTAGCATAGTAAATAAAACTTTTCAATGGTGATCCAGCCTGATAATTGATATCTATATAAAAATTGACTTTAATAATCCCTTTTCCTTCAGAGAAATATCTATATGTCACTGCATATTCAAGCTTTTATGAAAAAATTACAGGCCCGTTGTAACATGGGCACAAGTTGAAGGTCGCAATAGGTGTAAATTGTTTGTTGCTTAAATTGCTACTGTTTTCAGCATATCGCACTCTGTTGCATTGTGTTGATTCCCGTCGTGACCAGCGGCAATTTTCCGCATCTCGAGTGTCACGCATTCTCTGATGTCTAACAGCAAATCGTGCACTTCCTTGGCATAAATTATTAACGTCCCAGGCAACGAATTTATGATTCTGCGTTCTAATCTGCTCGTGCATTAAGATTATCAAAGTATCATGCATGAACATGTTTCAATCACTCAAAATCCCATATTTTCATCAGCATTAATTCAATAAATAACCCAAGTTTTTATAAAGAAAGAAATACAACATATTACTTTTAAAAATTAGTGAATACGTTTACATTTTGAAATTAATGTTACGGTATATATCAATATAATATATATAATGTAATATTTTAGCGTGTATGTATTTCTGGCAGAAATCTTATCATATCCATATAATACTACATCCTCATACCACAATTGGTCAAATATTTCAAATTGTTAAATTATATGAATGGAAAATCTATCAGAAAATTGACTCTAGACCTAAATTCAAATACCCATTATACATAGGTAGTAATTTTTACAAACATTGTTTATCACTATAGCTGTCTTCAAGTGTATTAAATTAATTTTAATTTAGGATAACGGTACTTAATTTAATCTAAATTTCTTGTATATATCCAAACATGATGAAATGTAATATAAAATTAGAGTTTGTGATACGTTTTCACTGTTACGAAATATGAGAAAATTCCTATTTATTGAGATTTCAAAAGAAATATTGTTTTGCAATTATACCAATGTTTTTTTTGTCATTTTTCTAATTATTAGACTTTTAAGATTTTCTATGCCACATTTCCATTCATTTCATGTTATGAATTTCAGTCCTTATTTGGCACCAGGCCATTGCTGTGAGGATTTTCAAAGCGATGCTGTTGTAATGGTGTTATTATTTTTTTAATTTATTTTGAAATTTCAATCGTAATTTGTATAACTTCATCAGTAGAGGCAATATACAATTTCATATTGCATTCTCAACTTTTCATACTCATAAAACTTTTTTATTATTTATTTATTTGTTATTCTTTTATTTAAGTCATTTATCATACATATTTTCTTTTTATTTTCATGTGCATTTCTGATGAATTTTCGTTAAACGGTGCTATGCGTAAAAATTTACGTACATTTAGCAGGTGGGCTTTGTAACGGTAAGAAACTGTGTTCCCATGGTCATGTGAACAAAATTGTGATAGTGCACAATTCTTGTTTTAAACAGTGGGTAACACTGACGCTGCCTGTTTTTCGATAGCGTTATGTTATGTATTTAGATATTACATGGAGTGTAGCGTTTGGAAACGTAGTGACAAATTTTGGGCATGTTTTTTTAATTGGGTGAATATGTATCGGTGTTGGGCCTCTTATGGAGAGTTTGTTGTTGAGTAATTTTGCTCGAATAAGCATGGAGTATTGATAAATTGCATCTCTAAGATGCAATTTATCAATACCCCATGCTTGATCGAGCAAAATAATTTGTATAGCACAGATAGGCTTGATAGGAGAATGCCTTATGCATGTTTTGCCAAGCATTTGAATGATGCACTTTTTGCATGCAACCAGTCCTATGTAATTGTGTGTGATATCTACAAATAAAGTAAACCATGGGCAATTCAAGCGCTGAACTGAGAATGCTAATTTCTACCACGAATACGCTACATCAATTGCTCAAATCCAGCTTTTTGAAATAGGCAATTCTATTTTGGATTGAAAATTGTTCCATTTTATCTTGTAGCATATTATACCAGGTGATATATACTGTATTTAACGAGTCCTTCAATTTTCTTAAAACCCATCGTGTGCCTAATGTATGTATCAGGTAGTGCTTTATGCTTTACCAGTACCAGTACTATTGTTTTATGAACAAACCGTAATTTTATGTTTCACTCCTATAACATGTTGCATCTTATAGCTTGGTGCACCTTATGTATGAACAAACCCCCAATCGAAGCGATTTATTGCTAGTGCGCCTAATGGTCGAAAAATTAGATAAAGGTTAGATGATAATTTTCTGATACCGCTAACTTGTTTTTCACCTCTGCTTTTTCGTCTTATTCATTTACAATTTCCGCAATCCATTTCATGAATTTTTTTTTACATATTTTTGATCACCTGTTTGAGTGTTGGCTTGCTATGTGACATTTGCATTTCCTCAAAATGTCGCATGCTGAGGGTGTTTTGTTGTCGTCTTCTGGGTACAACTATGTCATTTCTAATGCTGCAACTGAGTGAGGACTTGATTTGAGTAAAGTTTCATGAAAGAGTGTAAATATGTGTAAATATGCTCTCGTTGAATAACTTAAGCTAAATAAAATTGAGTAAATGCCAATAATTCTGCTATAATAAATATAACAATGTTGCTTCAAGCTTTTTTAGTTATTCACTCTGGAATTAGTAGGCTTCCATGATTGACTTGCAGCCGGCTGATGATTATCATGCAGAATCTGCGGTACTTTTGGGACGTTTTGAGTGACTATTATTCATTTTACATGTCACCACGTGTAGGTTTTGATAAATTTTCTTTCGGCAACTTATTGTTCAATAAATGTTTAAACTTGACATGAAGTAAAAAGCTATTTTTGAATTACCATAATAATATGTTACCGTAATATAAGTTAAATATACAAAAGTTTTTGTCAGCATGATAGTGATTGTTTGGATTTTATAAATGAGTGAGGTGTGTGCAGTTGAACAAAATCCTCGAAATTAAATTACCACTGTCACAAATGTTCGATAGGTTGTGTGTCTTTTATCTATTTGTGTCAGTGATTTGTGGTTGTTTCTGTTTGATGACTTACATATGTTGCATTGAAACATTGATGAAATAAAAACTCTTAAAATTTTTAGTCTCATCGGTAAAAAATAACAACGCTCTTTCTGGCCAAAAACAATTGTCAAAGACTCGTAAGTGCGAATGTGGTTTGAAAAATAGATATAACGTGATGAAGTCGTTGATTTTATAGTTTCGTTTCGACTCTTGATGTTGGGTCTTTCGCGGCTGTGTGAAAATTTGATGGCATCTTGTGCATTGGCCTTATGTTATGTGAATCCTTGGATATTATATTGTGACCCTCTCGAAATAAACGAGTACCTAAATTTTTACTCTGGTTTTGATTAGAAAATATAATATTTATTAAATAAAATTATGCATATTATTAGAAAAGTTACAATTCATCAAACATTTTCCGTATTTGCATTTGTTGCGTGAGTGCGTACTTCACTTGTACAAAAGACTGATACGCCCATGCATGGAGTATTCCTGTCATATTCAGGGGTCCTGTTATTGTTCTAAATCTTCTCGGTTCCCAACTGCGGGCTTGCAGTACTGATTTCACTTATCCCTTGATAGGAAAACTTCCAGTTCTACCCAGTTTCATTGTTAAAGAAGGATATTTCACAAGGAGTTTTCACTTTAGGCTAAGATTATGCAAACATAACAGAATTTGGAATCTACCAATCATAATAACACTCTAAATACCACTGGAGTGATAAACAGGGGGCCCTTGAGTGCTGAAAACCCCTGGAAGTGGGCCACAAGCCATAAAAGATCGGGAACCACTGTTCTATATTAAATACAAAAAAGAAAATCCAACATGTTCAGCAAACTCTCTTTACTCGTTTACATTCAGTGAACCAACTAGAGAAAATATTTGTTATACCCAAAAGTTTTTCCACTAAATCAGTTATGTGGAATTCAGTACCTAATACCTGTTTTTTCGATCTTACTATAATTCCTTTTATATTCTAGTGGTCGCACATAACTTCGCTTAAATGTCAATATCCTTAATTTCTGAGTGACTGCGAGGGACCTTGCAAATATGCTTATGAAAACTACCGGTACCTTAAATTAATAAATGATTTCTTCCTATAAAGTTTTATTCAATCTTAATTTTTGAGCGAGTGCAAGTGACTTTGCTTGAAGCAAATATTTTTATAAAAAATTACCTCATTTTAATACGTATTTCTTTCTATAAAGTGTTATTCAGCCATATAATGCCTCAAATTGAGAAAATTGTTGGAAAATTACCATTTTATGGAATTTTCTGTTACAAATCATTAATTTACTATATTTTTCAGAATGAGTGCAGTATTACTGCCTTTTTTAAATGGCTAATCTTTGGTTTATTAAAAGCATTAGGTTCGTTGTCAAAAATCCTTTTACAGAGATTTCTTTTTGATAAATTTGTTTACAATTTTCCCAGTTTTGCTCATTTGTATCAAAAATTGTCAGTGTTTTGCATCCTGTACATAAGTCGTTTCTTTCAGACTATATGGAAAAACAGTTGAACATCAATTTAAAGGTTTTAAGGAGTCAGATTGAAAAAGCATCCCTAACTCGCCGGACGCAGTCTGGTGATGTATCTGGGACATTCCCTAAAAGTGGGTACTATGGGATGCTGTGTCTATTTGCTGAATATAGTCCATGGCTTTTGACCAAGTCTAAAAACTTTATATCATAAATCAGGTAGTTTGGAATTTTTGGGGTGTTAACAATATTGCAGTGCCCATAACAAACTTGTGAAAACTAAAATGTGTGGTAGTCATCCAATAAAAATTTAATAATATTCTTGTTTTCTTCATTTTGATCGGCTCGTCTATGAACTTCTAGCATTGTGTGACACAACATTTTCAATTACCCGATATTTCGTTAGTTATCTGTTCCCATTTTATCTTGCAACTTAGTGGGAATGACTTTTCTGTACTAATATAAATATTGAAGAATTCTCGTTTTTGCTATGAGTAAATTTAAAGATAAAATCTTGCATTTTCAAATTTATTTATTTTAGTTTCAATTTTTCCAACGAATCCCATGCTCACCAGAGTGTGGGTGGGCAATGCCTAACCAGAACAGTTTTGAACCATCCAAACTATAGCAGCTCATTGTCTAACAGTGGCTGCATGTGCAAGCCTTGTTTGGAGCAAAATGTGTATAAATATGATGTGTAAAAAATAAGACCACTCAGTCAACCATTTTTGCAAAGCTAAGGTTCATCATATTTGCGTGGCACGCTGATTTGATTATAAACATATTAAATACAATTGTGTACAACGTGTTCTATTTTAATCTGTCTCCACTTCACTAAAACTAAACTGACCAGGTTTGCAATAGTTTAGATCAGACTAAATATTTCATCCAAAGATGCTTAATAATGATTTTAGAAACTAAATTCTATAGGAAAGAGTTCTGATTTGGATTTGTTGTGATTGGTATGTAGTTCATAGTTCTGAATCCACTAACTTTTTGATATACCACTCTAGTTACACCTCTTCGATATTCCGAGATTATATACCATAGTTCCAAGTGAAAAATATCTTTTGCAATAAATTCGTACCTTCACTATATATAAATAGAAAAAAATAATAACAGTTAAAATTCCATAATATATTTTAATATAACATTGACTATGAATTAGTTGATGGTTCCCCATCAATGCAACTCCATTAACCAGAAATATATATATTTTCCAAGGCTCTCACATGTCGACATTTCCACAAATAATTCTAATGTAAAGGAACATTTGTGGATTCGTTAAATGAAAGTTGATTTTCAGGCATTGATTTAATCTGTTATGACTTTAGATTAGACAAAAACAAAACAAAAGATCATTTGTTGTTAGGGATAGTAATTTAATAACATAGTGCATTTATATGATTTTTCAACTAGAACAATTATGATAGAAAGTGTTCAGCTTGAATATATATGTAATTATTGTAGCTAGCTTGCTGTGGATTGTTTTTGGGTGTGGTAGTGTGGTTTTGTAGATTTGTATTTGCATCAAGAGTGACTTTCTTTATATTGATTAAAGTGAATTTGTGTTAAATGCAAGTAGTTATTACAAATTTTGGCGCTCCAGAAGTGTGTGTACCAATATGGAGGTAACTAATTTTGTTCGCCTACTTTACATCAAGTTGTGTAAAAGGACAGAAGGCTATGGGCAGTGGGTAAATTCCATTGGCTATCACAGACAGTCCCCATACTCGTAATAGAACTAAAATAGGGAAAATCTGAATGAAATTATGGCCTAACCCTAACCTGGTACACACACTACAGGAGTACCCAAATCTCAAGTTATGTAGTTGGTACTGCTTTCAAATTTATAATTTATTACCTAATTAATACTTTGTGTTGCGGCGCAATTCTGAAAAAAAACATCTCTTTAAGTATCATATATCATCATATATCATCGTATTAAATCTGCATCAGCACAGTTTTGGTATGGGCTATACTCGAATCAAAGTAATATTTTTTCTGTCCATTCTGTTACACATTACAAAACTTGCATCATTTGAAATTTTATATTAATTACTCGCATTTTGCAAAAAATTTCAAATAATAAATTTGTAAAAGCCACAACTATGAGAAAATTCGAAGCAATCTGCATTTCTGTGAAAATGTCAAAATTGTATAGTATTAGTTTGCGATCAGGGTGTTCTTGCTTAATACTATTTCTTCTTAGCGTTTTCTTCAATTTCAGATTTTTATATTGCTTTCATAGGTATTATCCTGTATGTAGATTATCATTTTAAGTTAAATAAATTATTGAAAAAAAAATGAATAAATTTGATAGATATGTCAAAACTTATTTAAATTTAATATCGATCAAAAAATGGCTACTTTCTTACATAGCATATGATGCTTAATATAAATCATAAACCAAATTAGAATGGTTATAGTGTATCGTAAATTATAGTTTTGAATCTTTCAACCTTCAATATGTATTTTTTTGTATTGTTTTATATCAATTTCATTTTTAGAAAAAAGTATTTTATTCATGATTTTTTAAAAAAAAATCTCTTATATTTGATGTTGCCAACCTAATTTTTTTTAACAAGTTCTTTCTTCTAAATTAACCCTTTATTTCAAAGGAGGTACGCCTGCTGCCAGAAAGGAGGTGATTCGCAACAAAATTCGGGCAATTGGCAAAATGGCCCGAGTATTCTCAGTACTCAGGTAAGGGGGCATGCACAATCCAGCAAGGAATAATAAATTTATTTACCCGTGCATGCTTAATGTGAATACATTTTTTATGCATGCATGCATTCATCCTTGCAAATCACATTATCTGTCTGATTTTAGTCCGAATTTAACATTGGTTTCAAATCGGCCATGCATAACTGATATTTATATATTTAAATTAAATTTTCAATCATGGCGTAAAAGATATATCTTGCAAATTTATATGGTCTTGATGAATTTAAGCATCTTTATTATAGGGAATAATACTTCAGGCTGAATTATTATATGATTAATATGCGCCTACTCCCCATCTGCCTGTTGCCCTGTTCGTTCAATCGTTACAACTATAAGCATATCTATCCACAGCATATATATTTTGTAGAAATGCGAAATTGAATTTATTTAAAAACAGTCTATTTGGAAAATTCAGATTTTTTATCACTTCAAATTTGCTGTTTATAGAGTAAAAGCCCAAGTTTTGACAATTTTACAAATTTTTTAATTGGAATTTATTGTGATTTGTTGAAATCTAATCACATTCATAATATCGGAAAATCAAATGAATGACTACATTTTGTTTATATAAACACTTTCCGTTACTCCTGAAGTATGCGCACCAAGATGTCGCATGACCTGAACCCTAACCTGGTACACAACCTGATTTCAGGTTGTGCGCCATCTTGGTGCGCATACTTCATGAAGTCCACCGAAATGATCAAATAAGGAGATCCCTAGTGACCAATGATAAATTTCGACTGACCAGCAGATTAATGTGATTGCAATTGCAAAAAACACTTCGAAACTGATGATAAGTTTTTTTATTTTATTCATTTTTTTGTTATATCATCATTTTAGATTTATCAGCTGAAGACCAAGTTCAGGCAGCAAAGAGAAAACAGAGAGAAGCGTTAAGAAACAAAATATTTGCAGTTGGTAGAATGGCAAAGGTGTTTAGTATTTTGAGGTGATTGAGATAAAGTGATTGCGAGTTATATTATTTGTAAAGAAAGTTTAATTATAGTAAGTGAAACGGTGTGCGTTTAATGTGAGATAATTACAGAATAATTTCCATAGTGCTTGGTTAATTTTGGTTTTGCTCACTATGCAAGCGATATTATAAGAGACTAAATCAAAAAAGGATAATAAGACAAATTTTGTGTGCAGATTTTATATCTGTATGATTCATGACGCAAGTTCATTATAGTGTAGCTGTCAGTAAAATTGAGAAGAGAGAGGATTAAAAAGATTTGAGAGAGAGAAATAGCGTTTTCCGTTTCACTGCACATCGCACACACAATCCACCGTATGGTCATGACATCATCACCAGCTTTTCGCATCCCAAGAGACAAACTGCATATCTGAGACTGGCTCTAAGTATCAGCCATGTCATCATTGGAAATTAATACTCCGGTTACCTGGGGTTTAATTCATTTAAGCTCGAATAGTAACGGGCGAGTCTTAAGCCGACGCTGATCGCCGCGTAGATTCCATATCGACTTTTACATCTCGCACGACTCACTTTTCACCACCAACCTTTCTGCGCGTGAGTCTGTATTGCGAGCCGTCGTGCCTCTTAAAATCGAAAAAGTTGAAGCAAACTCTGAATTATTGAAGAACTCTGTTCCCAAGAGACGGCTGATAATGGATGCCTCTTGTAAATATTTATTGGACTCATCCCACTGATTTTATCTTACTGTCTCAACCTCTGTTCACATTAAAGCCGTCCCTCTGCGGTAACACTAATTATTTTCTCTCTTACAATTACTGGCTTGCAAATGCACATTCACAGTTACTAAATAAAAATTTATTAAATGGAATTTTACGTCATTTGACACTAAGTTATAACTTAATCTCAATTGGAGTATTGTGGTTTTTGATTATGCAATTTTCTTTCTTTCTGTGTAACATATGTGTTATAAGCATTCCTAATTCTACATAATAATCAGGACAGGTTATTCAGACTGCATTATGGATAGATACCATGAGACCAAGTGAGATTAGGCAGTCCCAAATAAATAACAGTCTGACAAATGCATGTATCATATATATAACTATAATTCCGTTTTATTTTTTCAAGTTGTTTCAGAATTTTAATTTAAATAAACCTGAATATCAACAGCAACTTAATTGCTTGAAACTACTGGGATTCGAAATAATTTTATCGTCAATATACATTATGTTTGTTTTGAATATTTAATATAATATGATATTAATTAATTAATTAGGTAATGAGTATATAATTTAAACTTCAAGACATTATTTCATTTCATATTACAACAGTTTGATACTATTCAGTTCTTATTTAGACTTTATTTCTTATATTCTAACAATATGGCACAGCATAATATGATAAATGCCAGACATAGCACATAGATTTTTCTCATATCTCGAAATTACTAATAATTTCATATCTCGAAATTACTCAATAAATATGATCATTTCAATTCATAATTTGGAAATGTCTATCTTGTTGAATATTCATAACATCCAATGATTACCTGTATCCGTATATGTAACGAAGTTGTGCTATTATAATGCCGTTTGCTTATCTTTATAGGAAGGAAAGTGAAACGGTACTTCAGTTAAAAGGATTGACACCTACTGGTATGCTGCCAACAGGAGTGTTATCTGGTGGAGCAACATCATTACAAGATGGTTTGATTCATTTACTTTCATTCGTGTGGTTTAAATTAACGGTGTTTTTACTACTAAGATCTGAATAATATTAATCATTAAGTCAAGTGTGTACAACAGGGAAGTGACTTGGGCCAATGCTCTTCTTTTTTTTCATCCAATCCTCTCTTTTCTAGTTTGTTGTGAGTTTTGACATTCACTTGTTGAATGATCCGATATTGAGATTTCAAATTTGTAAATTCGGAATTGGTTGTTAATGTGACATTATTTTCATGAAAATATGCAATGAATCATCTTAATATGTTCCTCATCTAAATATCTATGTTGGGATAGGTCAAGAGGTTGACTCTGACTGCCATCGCTTACCATTGTTATGGCTTTCCGTCCAATGGGAAAAAAGGGATGCAAGGTAGCAGCTAAATTGATATTCAGGCCTACTGAAATCAGAAATATCAATTGTCATCTGGGTTTGATTTATCAACATTTTGTCAAGAGATTGACACATTTTTTTGAATTTTTTTAGCTATTGGATCAGCGGATGACAGTAAAATTACTACCTTCAAAGAAGCGAAGGATATGGACAGGGTGAATGAAAGAATGCCTCCACGACGCGAAGTAAAGAAAACGTCATCTGATGGTCAAGGACCAAGCAATAGTGCAGATGGTCACGCATGACAATGTTGTGCTGATAATAGTGCAGTAATTTGTCAAACTCAAACAAATGTGTAATGTTAAAATTTCATCAAGGATATGTGGAACTCGTCATTGAAAGCAGATTCTGATTGGGTTGCATTGTTATGCGACATGTGGCTCATTGTGATGTTATTTCCCTAATACCAGACTGAGCAAGTTGTCCACAGTCCAGATATCCTTTTTTCCTCATCACCCATAATTTAATTCCTTACGTCATCAATCCTAACTTTTATGGTTAGACTCGATTTGTAACTGGGGGAAATGGAACCGTGACACGTTCACGACTCACTATTTAAAAAGTTATGAATAATAATTCATCAATTTCATTTGGTTCGTAATGCTACTTCCATGTTTATATTTACAAATACTTGAAGATCTTTTATCCATAATCGAGCTATTTTGGAATTGGGAAATTTCATCTGATATTTCACCCATTTGTAAAAATGGAAGCATGCAAATGAAGAATTTAGGCCTTAAATTCACTAAGAAGACTTTCTCTATTAAGTTTTACATTCACATTTTCCCCAGATGTAAGAACATTTAGCACCAGTAATTTCACACCTATACATAGTTTCTGTGTTCATTTTATGAACTCTATTTCACCCTAAATATTATGAGACAGCTCGACAGTTCTATTTCTCTCAGTTACATATCTTTTCCTGAAGTTGTTTCATGAAAATTGAACATTGAGGGAATATTATATTTATGAAGCTGCCTTCAAGTTCATGATATTCGACTTGCCTAGTTTAGTTATCACTTTCATCTCATCTGCCATTTTCAATATAAAATGTTATAACTAGAATTTTTTTAATATTTATCGAACATGGTTAGAGCACAACAATTTGAAGACGTAGCATGGTAATTTACTAGCTTCGTAAATTCATTAGAAAACGAACACAAAATAAAAATAATATTATTTAGGATGTCTTGAAGCCTTCTGGAATAAGGCCCAAGAAGTTGATGCTTAATCCTATGAATTTATTACTCCTAATCCGAGGGCAAGTAGTATTAGAATGTGAAAAATAACGGGACAGTTAAAAGCTGGAGCCACTAAAATTTCTGGTAGCTCCATCTATTATGTAAGCTTCGCCTCAGCTCCAACAAATTGTCAAGGCTCCAAGCTTCGACTTTCCAGCTCTGATTGAAATGAAGGAATTCTTCCTTATATATAATCTGAGCTACTGGCAGGCTATTGTAATTAATAGTCTCCATGCCCAACTAGTCTATTTTTCAAGTTCCGATCCATTTGTTCATTAAATTAAATTGCCTGTTCTATTTATGTCCGTCCATCTGACTCTCTATTCCATCTCATACCTTTTTCTTTTGTAGTTTTACAGAAGATAATTAATTCGAAACTGCAAATACCTGGAATTTTTTTACTTTAAGCCAGTTTATGAAATTAAGACTGACAAACATAGACTTAATATTTTATTAATCTCCCCCAAGATGTGTTTATAGAGTAACACTTCCTCTACACAGCATCTTTAAACTCCTGAACATTTTGTATATAACCAAATTCACCTTTGTATATTATTAGTTAATCAGTTTTGCACAGTATGTTGTAGTCGAAGGCTATGAAGAGTCTCTATAATCTCAAAACCATAAAATAAAGTTTATTTGTCCCAGTGTGATCTGCTATCTTCTAAATCAGATAACTTTTAGTATCCCTGTTCATTGTTAAAGTAATTATAACTTGCTATAGGTCAGGAGGGTGCAACCTGTGGCATGTGGGCCTATGATAAATAAAGTTTGGCAAGCGGTTTCACTCAGTTATTTGTATCTGGCGCTCTTGTATTGCAGGTCGCACACTCCTGCTATAGGTAGTCGAGCCAGACATTCACACCGCGAAATTTTTCGAACATGGGGAGTAATTAGATAGTGACCTTATCAATGGTCTTCCCATATAAATTGGTTCGATTCTTTTATCATCAACTGTTTTGACAATTTATCAGAATCCTGATTATGAGACATTAATAATTAATATTGTAGATAAGACGCATCTGCTTATTTCATCTGGTATCATCCGCCTTACCCTTTTATATAACAAAAATATAATTCACTTTATGGCCCCTTTGAGTCTTTACTTAGTTATCTGACAAAAATGTCATGAAATTCATTAGATTGTGACTGTGAAATTAGCCAATACCATCATCTATCACGCTTTTTATGTTCACTTTTGTTGTACGATTTCTTGTTCTGAGTTCCGGTTGGTTAAATTTTGGTTTTTGCTTTAAAAAAAATATTAACGCAACATGCACATTGTTACAAATATTGTTTATCTGTTTATATATTATATAATATAGTAGGACAAAATTTTTTTTGAATGTTTGTTCAATTTTCTATATTAATCTTATTATAATAATTGATATAGAAATTGTTATTTTTTCATGGTATTTACGCTTTGTTTGATTGACACTACTACTTAGTTGTTAATATTGGATCATATGCAGTACGTTTTGAAAGAAAATTCGGAGATTTTTTTTTTTTGTTCTACTTTTTTTGATAAGCTAACCTGTAATTTATCAGAAAAGCTGCCATCAAATTTGGGTTCGAGGCTTTGTGAAAGTTTGGGTAAATGATAACAACTTAATTTGGCATTGTTTTTCTTATTTCGGCATACAACCATATCTAATATTCTTATAAAGTAATTGATGGTTGAAATTGGGGTTTGCAACTCTCTGACCTAAATTTGGTTGCAGGCACTTTGCACATCTTATATTTAGTAATTACAGTAGGATAATGCACGTAGCAATAAGGTTTGCCATAAGTTGGAGATTCGTTTTGATTGGTCTACTTACTTTTTTATGTCAGAGACCTGTCAATATTTTCAGTATTTTACTCTTGAAAAAAACTATCTAATAAGGAACAATGGCTCGGGGATGTGAGCTAATAATAAAGTTTTTGTTTGGAATAGGCCTTTTGTTGTAAGCGGATCAAGTATAGCAGTTTTGTAGAGTAAGAATTGGGGAACAGCTTTAACCAAAGCAATTCAAATGTTTACAGAGAAGTAGTCTTTAATGTTAGAAATAAGCCAGTGGTTTTAACCATGTTTAATCTTTCCGCCCCTTTTGAAACCGCCTCCATTCCTTCTCACAATGCATAAAATACGCATTTTTTGTTGTTCATTCTTAGTGGTCAAGTGAGACGTACATGCCGCACTCTAGTTTTTGGTATAAACATGTATTGAAATCTTACTAAATAACTATAAAATATTGAGAAAGCAATTTTTTTCCCCTAGGACAGTGGTTCCCGAACCGCGGGCCACTTACGGCCCGCCGAATGTGGATATAACCGGGGGAATGAATTCTTTGAATTTGAAGATTCAGTGTGAGAACAAATTGGTTGCACGTATGTTTGACGATGTTCGCTCAACTGAACGTAAACTAGCCTTGAATAAAATGCATCTTTGAGAACAAAAATTGACTCTTCTAAAAACGTGTTCAAATTTTTCGGATGAATAAGAGGCAGCAAATTTATTTTTTTCAAATAGATACGTTGATTTAATCACAAAACTACGAAAAGGGTTTTTAGTCGCTTTGCTAATATTAGAAATCATTCAGCTGAGTTGGAAGTTGCTTGCGTCACAATCGATTGTGATTTGAACTGCGAAATAAATGACAAGTTTGTTTGGATCTGCTTACATCTGTGAACAAAAGGTTTTCAGTCATGAACCTCAACAAATCAAAACCTTAGGCTCAGAATAACAGATGATCACTTGATTTTGCGAATACAATGTACCAAATTCGAGCCACGTTTTACAACATCTGATTTAGAGCAAATCCCAATTACATGTATCTACAACAAAACACAACTAAATTATGTTGGCATTTTTTATATATAAATATATACATTGGGGTTTTAGCCATTTACACGAGGTCGTGTATGCCAGATGAGCAAGTAACTTCAGTAGTCATTATCAGTTGCAAATTCCTTGTTGAAAGACGTGCCTGCTGTTGCAGGGGTATTCTATCGCCTGTTATTACTTTTATTACATGACAAACTGTGACGCAAGATGTATCTGAAATCAATCTTGCAGCCTATTTTAGTGCCTATATTTTAAAAATTTCTATCATTTAAAATCCCCAATTTGCCGTAACGCCCATTAACGGGCGGCCCGCGAATGTCTTTCCGCTTCTAATTTCAGTCCCCAGTCAAACAACTTTGGGAACCACTGCCCCAAAAAACGACATTCCTCCCAAGTTGAGGAGCGCTGAAATAGACGAATAAATAAATATTCTTATGTTTCAGTTGCTTATCTATATATACTCTGTTACGAATATCCCGGTTTTTAGCTCAAATGTGGAAGTTCACCAAACATAACGTGCGATGCGGTGCAGATTTTGTAAGGCCTATGACACGTGAACGACGGCCAGCAAAAAATAAAATTGAATTTTGATACGACTTTATAGTTTTGATAGTTATGGCATTTGAATCGTTCTGAGTAATTTTGTACGGGTATCTGAAGTGTACATTCGTCTCAGGCAAGACGCGATTATTTAAATTATTTTTCGTCTCCTACGGACTGGATACGATTTGTAATGTCCCTCACACTTTTTGCGTGCTTATCGATTTGAATAAAGATGTGATAACGTCTCAATTTAGTCTTCATGTGGTTGATAATTCAAGTACGGTAATTCAGACATATACGACGAATATTTGCCTCGGTTGTAAAATAGGGCCTCATGGTTGTCAAGTATTTCTATAAACTTTCATCAAATATTTGAGATGATCTGTTTTTCGGACGACTGGGAAAGTGGTGCCATTGTTACAGCTTTCAAAAACGGTGATCTCGTGATTAAGTAGCCTATTGGCGCTTTAGGTTTCTGCTGTCTATCAGCTAAGTGTTTGAAACTTATACATGTATACATCAGCGGCCATCTCGAAGCACTTGGCGTCTTAACCTTTTAGCAATATGGTATTCGTTCAAAATGGTGTGTCGTTGATTGCTTGACTGTGGTAATTAAAAAGAAATTGTTCAAACAAGAAGTCAATTAACAGCTTCCTTGGATATTCCAAGCTTTTTATTTTGTTTTGCTCATTGGCCACCATGTAGCCTACCCGATCAAATTTCGTTTCCATGAAATCCTTCTTCTCAAAATCAATGGTCGGGGATTGATAGCTGAGATATCATCGTACATGCTCGATTTCTTTTGGAATTCCCGGGACTCCATTCTGGGATCAACATTGTTTTCTCTTCATATTCACCGATGGCCCCCGGATATATTCATTCGAGATTTGAGCTTTTAAGCTAACAACACAACTCTCCGTCACTCTTCTGATGTAAAGTCAAATAACTAACAACGATCAAAACGTCATAAATTTCAACTTTCTTATGGGAAGAACCAGGTTTTTTAAACTAGGAATACATGGAACATCATGTTAACGCTGATCGTCATATTTGGCATAAACTTAATTACAGCGTCGGAAAACCCGAGAGTGGAGCAACTAATATGGCTGGACCTACCTTTCAGGAATCTGACTTTCATCGTTATTTGCAGCCTTCCGGGTACCGAAACCCATAGCAAATCTTCGCCATCGTCTTGAAAACAAAGCGATTCTAATTTCATATCAATCGTTGTTTTATACCTGCCGAAATATACATGTGCTGCAATTAATTGTTAATTATTCCATACCCGAAAAAGACTGGTCCCCGGACAAGAGACGTAACACGACGAATTATCGGCCTACCTGTCCTCTGGAATAATTGTGGAAATTTCTCTATTTCCGTATATTATTATGAAGATTTATTATTTAATGCCCTTTTCCCGGATCTGTGTATTGTGCCGACATCCGAATTAGCGGTAAATATCTCCTTCTTCAACGAGTCTGGGTGTTGCTTGTGTCTGTTACTTTTGCTGTTTACAACAATTAACTAATCCAGATCTTGGGTCTTCAAATTAACAATACAGTATATTCAATACAGTAATACACTAATAAACGAAAACGATGAAATATGTCGCCAGTATATTATGACAGAAGTCAATGTCCAGTAGGCCTACTATTTTGTATCAGGTTTGACGTATTGAATGATTACAGAAATTGAAATTTTGAAAAAATAAACATGAAGCCAATTTTTAGTGGGCTCATATAACTTTCAACAACATTTAGAAATCTACAAAAATAGTTGAAAATGATACTTCTGTGTATTTTCCGTGTTCGTATTATTGCATGAAACTGAACAATATAATTAGGAAGGCAAATTTCGCAGAACACGATAGCATCTTGGGCAATTAAATAATTTTGTCGAAAATTTATGACCACAGATAAAATTAGAGAACTTCAATTCATAAGCGAGAGAAATTATCCGTCATCAATTTAAAAATAACGTAACGAAAAAGGCGGCATAAGGCATTATGACAAGTCTCGAGACAGCGAAAGTGCCGGTATGGAATTTTGAATACTAAGTGAATACTAAGGTTTTCCGTATGCCTTCAGGTAGGTACTGAGCTGACGTGCTAGAAACATGCAAGCAATCTACGGACAAACAATTATTATGTTATATGCTCAAGTTTCAGGAATATGTTATACAGTCGGTGAAATTGCATTAATGCAGAGTCGTGAATCATTGTGAAAGAGGTCATTTAGCCAATAAGGTTTTGAAATAAGAAGAATTGCAGCAGTTTGATTGAGTTTCAGAATGTTAGCAATATGAAAGGAATGAACGAAGAGATTCATCCCCGGTACTTTTGACCTGGCAACATAGCCTTGTGATATAACTAACCCACTGCGATATTTTCGTTTTATGTATGTATTTTTTACCATCTATTTCAAATTCAACCTAGGATGGCACACAACGTATTTTTTCCTCGTGTGTATAATGTAAAAACAAGTTTGCGATGGCGAAAAGATGTGATATCCTCATTACACTCTGAATGAAACTGGAAGGTTTATGCAAAATTGATTCGTTTTTCCAAAACTTATATATATATATTGTATTTCTGGATAATTACCAGAACTTAATTATTAAAAACTGCAATAGGCATATACTTTGTAGTGCAGCTTCAGGGCGTTTATATTATATATATGAAATTCACTCGATGTATTTTCTACCATTTAGTTGGAACTCACTCGGCATTTAGAGTCAGAAGAGATTTTTTCGAGTGGTTTTTGATGTCGAGTATATTAAACGAATCCCTCAAATAAGTTGTAAGGGGAGTAACACCAACACATCTCACGCCAGCACAAAGATAGAGTTTTATAATAAATTCCGACATAGATATATGGTTCCTATTTTTGACGCATTTAGAACCTTGAGTGTTGTTCCTTCAATGTTAGTTATGTTACCCTAAGGTTAACCACACGGTGAATTTCACGAATAACTTCTATAGTAACAGAATGCTTTTGACGAACTATAAAGCTTTTACGGAGATGACGGTACGACTTTTTAAATCAAATTTTCAGCAATTTGAGACCATGTGAGTGATCCAGGTCGCTCGAATTTCATAAGAAAATGTGCCGGTATTATGTTTTATTAAAGATAGCCTAAGGAGATAATGGTGCATATTACTCATTGCCCATTACGGTTGAATCAGAGAAAATAATCCATAATAGTAAAGGCAACACGGATTTTAGACGAGCCTCTAATAATATCTGAAAACAACTGTGGCCGTGGCCGAAGTTAATTTAGCTTTCTTGGTTTGCTTAATGATATCCGATCGGATACGGCAACGCCGCGGGTGTGTTTAAAAACCGTTGGTCGTTGCTATGGCCGTTCCATTTATTGTGGCGCTACACACATATTTTGCCTAAAGACAAATTCATGCTATGGCCATCGAATAAAATTCATTCTCATCATAAGATGTTATTTTGGTTGGATTAAATTATAATTGTTCATTTTTTTTATTTATAGATTTTGATGTGTATGCGGCCAGGTATTTTTTGGTTATTACTAAACATGTGGGTTTATATATATATATATATATAAATGTAGGGGTCATATCGTTGTTTTGTGATTGGCAAAGAAAAGTTTGTAATTGGAAATCGTGGAATAGTCAAACAAATACATAAAGTACATACTTTTATCGCGCGAGGTATATATTACATCTGAGTGAATATATGTGTGTGGCCAGGTTAAATAAAATCTGTTTAAAATTGCTTAATCTCTGACTGAAATCTGTCAATCGCAGGGGATTAGCCTTTTAGTGTGATTGATAATGGAGTTATGAATCTAATGTTCTGCTTATCCTTTCATATATATTTATCTTCGTTGATATATAGATCTTGTGCCCTAGTAAACCAAAGTCCCTCCCACCTGTGTTCAAACCCTAAAATTCACGACTTCTTTTATTCGCCGTAACTCTACCTCGAATTAAATAGGCTAAACAATTTAACCTTAATTATAACAATTTAGAATAGCAGTGGCTTCGTAATACCTTTCAATTTTTTTTTATTATTGTCAACTATTCATATATATTAGTCTTCGAATACTATGGCGACTATTACTTAATATGGTGATATAAATATCCTAAATACTTTTAATTAATTGAAATTATTCATAATAATTCATTATAGTTTTTATTTAATTTTTGTGGTTCATTTTTCATATTACAATAATTATTAATTAGCGTTACGCGTTATAATGAACTTGATCAACTCTTATATCACATTGGTAAATAAATTTAAAAAAGAATGTTTTACAAAAATATTTTTTATCAGAACCCTAATTCGCGATTTGTAAATTATGGGCAGGAATTAAAGAAATTATGTTTCGTCTCTTTTTAGTGGGAATCAATTTTATCGACAGTTATAAATATCCCCAAATGACGCTCAATTTATTTTACCGCACCGCTAATGAAAGATAATTCAAACTAAATCCAAGAAGGGAAATGAGCAAATTGTCGGCCTATTAAAAATTAACGCTACATTGAAACTATTCATTTGCTACTATTTCACAAAAACTATTTTTACAACATTCGTACTTTTTGGTTATTACTGTTGATTAGGCACGAAATATGGTCATTAGAATTTCCAAGAAATTCGGTAATTGCCGCTTTTCTCTGTATATGAAAAGCAACAGGTTAGATGCACTTTTTCTACGAGTTGACATAACCAAAAGCTTACTCAACTAACTCGTAGAGTGGAGTATGTGTTCAATTTTAGTAAATATACGCAATTATTGGACACGAAATGTACCCATAGATCGGTTTGCTACTTTGCTATTGCGTTGTTGTTGTTAGTATTTATTTGCTTCATGTCGTTATGAGAAAACGCTTTTCTCTTTAATTACTGGACCAAGTGCTTCGAAATTTTCTGTGGTTAAAGATTGTATTTGTCTCTAGAAGGTATGTTTCAAAAAAATTTTCGAGACTTGTTTTTTGTGTGTGCGATGGCGTCATCGGAACTAAAATTTCGTATCTTGTTGCCGTCCCTCGTTCGCGAATGTTGCTTTCAGGTGGCCAGGCGAAATCGTGAAGACTGCGGTATCAGTGGTCCACTCTTAAAATTTGTATACCCTTATTACGGTACTTTGTTTTGGTCTTCGTACCCATATATTTGAGCACTGCTTTATTTTTATGTATATACTGAGTAGCTTGATGTTTGATGGTCTAATTATTGGGATCTAATTATTTGCAATAATGGAACTTGCTTCTACTCTTCGACAATGCTAATTTAAAGTAAATTAACAGTGGTTTATTTGATTGTGTTGCTGCAATGCGTTTATTCTTTTATACTCAATTTATTTATTTTTTTTAGGAAACTTGATAAAGTACCTGATGTAACAAATAAATCACAAATAAAATTACCCGATAGAAACCCGATAAAAATAAAACTTTTTGGACCTCCTGAAGTATGCGCACCAAGATGGCGCACAACCTGAACTCAGGTTGTGGACCAGGTTAGGATTTAGGTTATGCGACATCTTGCCGCGGGGTGTTGAGATTGAGAGTATTTGGAATGGGGCCACGGATGATGAAATCCCTACCTCGTCTCAGACCATATATATATTCAATTACAATGCAAATTATCTTTTCTCGCAAAAAACTTTCGCGCCAAACTGATTCTCCCGTAAGAAACGGAGTTTGCACGCTCTGAGTATGTGACTGAATCTAGTATAGCGACATAATATAACCAGACGAATCGGTAATTATGAGCAAGACGATAGATTTATGCTAAAAATACAGCTTTTGCCGCCTATTGTAGGACTCATATTTTATCACAATTACCCATCGTGATACCAACAAAAAGTCTTCGATGAAATCTCATATTTTTTCGTTGCTCGATCACAATCTCCGTGAATGTAAATCAACAAAGTATGTAGCTGTGAATTCTTCTGACAACTTAACAGTATTAGATTTGGCAATCACTCAATTTTTTTTAATTATAATGCAGTTGCTTATTAAGTTTTAGTAATAATATATCTTACTAAGAATTTCGTTTAAATAGTTAAGCAATTCTGAAATATAAGAAAGTATTTCAACAAGCCTTCTTCACGATAACATTTTTTGACTATTTGGAGAAAATTATTCAACTGAATCCGAGTTGTTGTGTATTATCAACTTCATCAAATAAAATGTAACATGTCACGTAATACCTTAATACAACATTTTTTGCGAAATGTGAAATTAACGTCGTTGATATTTGATATCTAATGGAGGTCATATCAAATTATAACATCATCAAAGTAAACTTGTCGGTGTTAAAATTTACTTACATTATATAGGATTAGCATAATTATACCAATTTCAAATTGAAACTGGGGTATCATATAGTGTAATAATGTCGAAACGCGAAATAAAACAATTCCCATTTTAAGATACCTGTGAATTTATAGGAGAACTTTTCTCTACTTCAACAGCATTACTTTGCCATGACCAGCCATTAAAATTAATAGTATCTACAGGATTGTCATGAAGTTCTTTATTAAATTCGATAAAATAACTTTGTTGTGCTTCTTGCAACTAATAGTGGGCATATGACGCTGTATTGACTGAAGAAAAACTCAAATAAACACCGATTGAAATAAGAAGAACTGGTCAATATTTATTGAGAACTGAGTTCATAACAAAATTTCGATTGTAACGGGACTTTAAGAACACCCTTTACCATATGAAATCATGGGGGTTTCGTATTTATTCCAAGAAGAAACAACGGGATATTTCAAGCACAACAACAGAACTCGTATTGTCGTTTGTTAGGTCGGGTATGGGAATTCTTCACCAAACGATGAGAATAAACAAAAGGGTTCTTGTGTTTTAGATTGTTATTTAGAAAGTCCAGTGGTTCTTCATACACTTCCGGAATTAAGTGTGTCTAATTATAAGAATGCTATGAACCTAAGACTTAAATCGAAAGTTATTTATACCACATTGCTGTCTAAGTCATTAGAGGAGGAAATTACAATTTATCAGCTATGTTAATTGAAAAGCGCTAACATTAATTGCGAGAAGTGGTGAGAATATTCCGCTTTAAGTAATAAAAATAGCAATGAGATGGAACGTAATATTATGTGTCTGTGAGAATTTTTGGATAATAATTTAATCTAATAATGTAGGGGTCTTATTTCATTTTAAGTGAATCAACATTTATATGTTTCAAATCAAATATTTGCAATTCAGATTCTATATACCGGCATATATTATATTAAATCCGTCACATAAGTCTTCAGATGGGAAAATATATATATATATCAATGAATCATACATATATTTCATTTAACCACAGCATTTCATGATGAAATAACACCATAGAAACAATCTTAGATCTCATAATTACTTCTGTCCAATTTTATCACATAAGAAACATTCCAAGTAGTATTTTTATGTCTGAATCAGATTCTTTTCTAAATCCTAACATGTATTTCCCAGGTGGAGTGTAAGTAATATCCCTAGGCGAAAATAAAGAGTGTTTGTTATAAAATATTAATCTTAATGTGGTTTGAATATGTGTGAGGGTGGCATTTATTGGCTGTCAAGCGAGTTTTACCGTCCTTATGCCCCGATAATGTTACTTTAACAAAACTTCGTAGAATCCGCTGACGTTTAATCGGAGATCGGCAAACATTGAGTAGTTTCGTTGAATTCGTGTAACCAATGAAATTAATTTGAAAATGTATAATCATTTGTAACTCAAGAGCCTACACATTTCATGAAATATTTTGTTTCACGAGTTGACCGACTATTATCATATCTCATCATTATAGCGTTTGTTCACACACACAAGGTTAGTTAAGTAGTGGTGTTTCTGTCAGGAGCCTGATTGAAAGCCTGAAGGAAAACTATTTTATATAATTTAGTACATTCTCGTGGTGATATGGTGTTATGAAGACGATAAGCCTTCCATTAAATACTAGTTTGATTGACCTCAGTTATTATCAGCAGTAGTATCATGTCTGTAAGTACGAAATAAGTCGAAGTGGTTTTTTATATTCCGCCTTTGGACATGATTTAGATCCGTACGCCAGACACAACATAACGTGGAGATTATAGGCTTTAGCAACTAAAAACGCAAAATCACGTCGAAAGTATTTGTGCAATTCTCATTTCACTTCTGCAGCATTGTATTGTAGGATACAATACTTTTATGTTATTCCATTGTAAATCTTGTTAGTAAAGAGCTGCACTTGAAAAAGGATGCACAGATATACTGAAATAAGATTTTGAAGCTCGTATTGACGTTGTCAGGTGACACCCAGACTGTTTTTTTTTACTTTCAACAAAGTGAATTGGTATCACTGTCGCTAGACGAGTTCTACTGTACGTACCCTACCGGTAATGTGAATTTTTCAGAGGATGTCGTTCGTGCCTGTCTAAATTAAGGTAATCCTCCGAAACTGTCATTGTCTTATTGTTCTATAGTATAGAGTAGGCGTATAGATAGAATATTTCTATGAAACAATTCAACACGATAAAATACCGTCGGTATGCGGTTTCGTGGTTTTAGATAATCCGATTCTTTTGTTTAACAAACACAATCAATGTGTGGTTTTACACCTGAAAACTAGTAAAATTTGCCGTCCTGCGGAATTATCGACATTATAAAAATAATGAATATTGTATAGATGGGTTTATACTTCACTCTATCAAATTTGCGAGGAATGAAACAGCCATGATACAGTATATATATATTGATTGCGCACAATGATAAATTGAAATGCCAGATTAGCAACTATTTTTAGCGACTCGAGCCGACGACTGATCCGCGCGTTTTGTGATTATTACTTATTATAAGTAGGAGTTGGAATTATGATGTCATTTTTCCAGTCCGGGCCTGTGGATGTGATTGTTCTAGCGAGCTATACTATTGATTAGCAAGATGTTGATAACGCAACGTGGTCACATAGGTTGAGTGGAAAGTTAAACGGCGCGTTTTAAAGTTATTTATGTGTCACTATAAATTTCTGCACCAGTTGTTATGTGAGACAGTAAAGGGTAAAGGATTTGAAAATGCTAACCTACAGAATTTGATTGACTAGTTAAACCTTATGAACCATACTAAATCTAATTTTACGTGAAATTGCTTTATGTTATCATATTTCCTAGGTGTCATATAACCCAGATACAGAAATACTGCAACGAAAATGCAGCGATTTACTGCTTTTATGCAGTCATTGCATTTAGTTTTCTCTTTCACTATGTTGGATTGTATGATTCAAATATGGGATTAAAGGATCAAATAAAACTCGATCTCATTTTGAATTTTTTATTATATAGTTCAATTTTTAATTGGAATTTAAATAAGTAGAGTAATATTTTTCAGTTAAACAACGTTGTCGGAAACGAGTCTTTTTCATTTGTCAATTAAATGGGATTACATCAGAGCATTTTTATAATATGGATTTTTATGATCGTTGTGCAATGCACGAAACATAAACTATACTGCAGAACAGAAGGTGAGTACAGTTAGCGTGTTTAATTTTCAGATTCTTTATGAAATTTCTGGCATGACTTGAGGAAAAATGATATATTTTCTTTGGCATTTATGAAGGTAAAACACAGCTGATAATTTGAAAAATATAATCGGCATCTCTAAAACAAGAGAACGACACGTATTACAATAAAAAATAACGTTCGCTCGGAATCGTTGCCAGAGTGGAAAATTCGTGTCAACATGAATAAGTGGTATCGTGTACAATTTGAATTTGTCAAATTGCTTATACATCGTTGTGGAATTTTGGTACATTCTTATCTTAAGAGTCTGAACATGACATGACTTAATTGGTGCATGACAACGTCAACAACTTAAAAATTTGACCAACTGCCAGTACTGAAAGTATTTTTATTTCTTTATATTCGGCCGAAGTTGAGTTATTAACGGACCGAATGAGGCTGTGGGTAGCAAAATTACAAAGAATGCAAACTGAGACTGACGAGTGACATCACTTTATAAAACCTATCGAAAATATTCCAAAATGGTCATAAATATTTACAATTGTAATTTCTTTTAGCAACGGCTACGCCACAGCCCGCGGCAAGACTTCTCGAACCACCTTCAATTGGGCGTAGAAACTTAGCACCAAGGGATGAACGAGCCAAAGTGGAATTAGATGCATGCTGCGGCCCAAAACCATTCTATACTGGCTTTTCTACGTGTTGCATGGGAAAGCCAATTCGTCGGTCTTCCAGGCGTTGCTGCATCTCGGGACCACATGTGCCAAAACACAGTATATGGTAGGTTTATCGGTATTTTTACTAGCATGGTATAGTATTGCTGGTATTTCATGTCATACCGAACATTGTCGTTTTTGGTGGTATGTTGTGTTACAATAAGCGATTCCATTTTTCGGGATTTCTGTTATGCTTCTGTATCCTACAAACTTTTACATATACAGAAGAAGCATAAACGTATCGCGATGGCTTAGGTATTATTTGTAATCAACCCCTAATTTACCTTATCATTGGCTTTGCAGATTAAATTAGTCGGGTTCATACTCCATGCACATTGCCTCACTCAGGGTATTATAAATTTGGTGGGCAATATCGGAGCTGGGAAATTCCATTCTACTTTAAATTGTTTTCAAAAAATACAAGCTCCTAAAATATCAGCGGGCTGTTTTTGAAGTGCAATACGTGAAGAATGTGTGTTATGAAAAAGATGTTGTAACGTCCACGAACTAATAAGAGTCTACAATAACAAAATTCGAACTGTATCTAGCAATGACATTCCCCTAAACCGCGCTCTACTCCAAAGGACTATTTACGAGTCTAATATTTATGTTCCAGCATCGAAATAAAAAAATGATATCGCAACATATTCATATCGCTGCAGGCCAGCTATTATCAAATGAAATGTCAATGACATTTAACCTTCGGAGCGTCATAATTGCAACGACAATAGGACGAAATAGCATATAATTTGAACGCCATGTTTCATATTATCAAGATAAGTGACCACAATTATGTACGCCGGAAAGCAACTCCGGTACAAACATAATGCAATTGTTGAATAACTACTCAAATCTGTCAAAACTACTTAAGAATTTTATTTACTGAACATTTTACTCATCGCTTTTACAAACATCTTTTCTCTCGAAATGTATTCAGCTGAAGATGTCTTACTTATTTTATAGCTTTTTTTTTCAGAAATTTCGCAGCGTTTTGCTTAGTTTTTGGATATGGTGTTCAAGCTATATTTAGTGATTTTTAATAAATGTTTCGCCCCATATATTTATTAATATTTTTATGCTTAATATTAGGAAGTGCATGAAATGGATTTGCATATGTAGTTTCTTCTCCTATTCAAATATATTCCTTCACACGGTTATGGTTCCGAAACTTTCTTGGCATTATCTTGAATAGTGTAATGTATATTTGGCGCTATTTTTCCGCCTGGTCGGATGATTTTGAATTAAATTTGTCTGAAGATTCCATATTTCCCCCTTTCACATGCCCCCATAACTCCAGCATCATTATATTAAACTTCAGTGGTTATCTTTTTACAACTTATGTTTTTTTTTTATTCCAGTAATTGCTATCCACACTCAGATTGGATAAAAACAGAAAAGAACAAGTTTGAGGAACTTCGAATCAGGACTATTTCGTTAATGGAAGACGTTATTACTGCGAAAGAGAGACTTATGAAGTATGAACTTATAATACTACCTAAATGGCAACAATGATTCTTACATCGTTTTGTTGGTTTTCTTTTTTCATGAGATCGGCACGTGTATATATATCATATTTATTCATTCTAATATTTAAATACCTGATATTACCAGGATCTAACATTGCCATTGTCAGTCAATTTCCCAAATCTCTATATCTGTATAAATCAACCACACTACCACGAGAAAGCCTTCTAGTTCTATCGAATATGATAGTGATTTTACCCGTGGCTGCATACAAAAAAATAAGAAATACTTTCAGTGCTAATCAAGCAGTATTGTATTTTTTAGGATTATTGACGAAAAAGAACGTCTGGTGGGAGAGTTGGACGCGAAAGCGAGTGATTTGTATCGTTCTTTCTTGAGATCGATTAACGTTGACAGAGGCGAAGATCTCAAAGAAGTTCAATATATTTATGAATTGGTAGGCGTTGAATCATATTTTCCCGATAATATACTTACAACGGCGTTTTGTTAAATAATTTATCCCGTAATTATGAATGTTCATCCCGTAACCGGACCAGATTTACTGAACAAGTTTGAGGCAAATTTTCTGCCTATTATTGAAAATAATAGAAATCTAGTTCTGTGTTCTTCTTCGGATTAATTTTCTTTAACAAAAATATATGCCATCTCCGATTGACTACGTTTGACGGCTGGCGAACTTATAGGAATATCACAGCTCATGGTGTACATTGAATAAAAAATAGCATAGTGATATTTTTGATATGTGAAAGTGATGATACGATCGAACTTTTTGTGTTTATATGCATCTCACATTAATATCCTGCATTAAACTTCAGGTTACATTTCTTCATTCCAATGAAGAAGTCTCATTTGAAAGATCTTTGAATGAGGAAAAATTTATCGGCCTGCCAGAAAGTCCAGTACGGCGCGATGTGCCAATGTCGCTGCATCGTCAATTGGAAAGTGCAGCAAAAATGGGACTTTTAGAATTAGTGAATTCACTTATGGATCGAGTGAAATCAAAGAAAATCAGTCTCTCATATGCTATACAGAAAATTAAAGCGGCAGGCCAAGAATCCATCATCGAGAGTGATTTCTGGCAACTACCATTGAAGAAACAAAATTTTGGCCGTGGGGTAAGCCGTGTTTGTATCTTCAGATCTTACCACAGGGCGAGGAAAATTGGTCGCCCAATCACACAAGTTCTAATCACGAGTCCACGACCTCGTGTCCATTAACCAGTCCTTTTGGATTTGGTATTAGCGTAACAATGAAAAGTAACAAATTTATGAGTGTCCATAATGGGGAAAGCTCTAATTTATGAGTTATACACATGACCCGATGAACGTATGGAGTCATTTAAATGAATGTGTTGATTAATGTTTTGACGAATTTTATTTTTTCTAGGGATCGGTCGTAGAAGAAGAAATAAGTTCGGATGAAACTGAGTTAAATACAGGAGCAATTGTGCAAGAAAGAAACAACGTTTTAGAGCAAATAAACAATGAAAACAAATTTATAATTGCGAGCATGAGTCGCGCAGAAGAATTAGAAAAAATGACACAAGTTTCAAAAAGCGGAGAGAAGGTGGCTATGCAAATGATTGATCTCTTAATCGAAGCGCTGGAAATGGCGCTTGAAATTGAAGACGAACAAAGAGCTCTTGAGTTGGAAGCAGAACTCGAATCAGAAGGAGGAAGTTTCGATTCAATTCGTCTTACTGCAAACAATTTCAAAATTAATCCTGATCTCGAGCACGAGATGATTGAACCAGGTTGTAATGTTACAAGTTGGACAAATAATTTTTCTAATATGGAGACTGAAACAGACAATGGGGAAACTCAACTACGAAAAATAATGCGTTTTATTTCAAGAATTAGGCGACTTGTGAACACTAGAGGAAACGACCTCGAGTCGCAATGGCACCCACGCTTTCCCCCTGAACTTGAACCGTGAATCTTCTAATTCGATAGGGGTTTCAGTCCCGTTTGGGTTAGGCGTAATAAGATTAATAAGCAAGATAGAAAGTAAAGGCTTTTGAAAAGAGAGTGCAAGATTTGCTATGCCGAGTACGACAAAGCTCTGGTCTTTTAATCGTTTAGCTGCGTTAAGCACGTACCAATGCGGCATGACTGTCTGACCGTAAGCTGGTAGGACGTGTAGCTGGTTCAACGAAATTCATCACGAGGAGACGTTCGTTCACTGATGTCTTGTGTATGGAAATATTATAAATCAGTGGTTCTCTGAATTTACTGCGGACCCCAACATTTTCGAGCCGAAAATACAATAGAAGAACAAAGTTTGAGCTTTTCAGACAACATTTGAATTACCTACCATTCCTCACGTACGCAACACAAATCGCTTACTGATTCATTGCAACCAAAAGATACCAATTTTTCTTAGTGTGCGAAGAGTGTGCTTACATCTCAGCACATATTTGAAATGTTAAAGCAATTGATCTCGGGGTTTTACGGAAAGAAAATTTTTTTAACAACAAGAAGAAGAAAATACAAAATGACCAAACGATCAATTCCGTGTACAATATATAAAGTGAAATTCAAAGAACTAACGGGAACGATAACGCCGTTAACCTATAACGCAAAAACTAAAGGCTGTTGCGGCCCCCTGACATTCCCTCGCGGACCCGTTTGATAACCACTGTCATAAATAGTATCAGCATGGCAACAATGCAAATAGATGATTTAATTATGTTGGTCCACAGAGTTCAAAAGGAAGAAAAGCAAGCACGAGGGAAAATGGCATTACGAACCTAGTGACAATGTTACAAAGTTCACTTATTAACATTTTTCATTGTTTTTTGAGTAATAAATTTCGTTTATATATTTTAAATAAATGCAATTTTAAATCCTGAATCGTGCGTATTTTATCCTTCGTCTAGGCCGCAGTCGTTGCCGCAAGAAGCGTGTAACTTGCTGCGTGTTAGTAGATGAGTGCTGTGATCACTAGTTCAAAACCCTCTCGGGCTTTAAAGCTACACATGCATGTATGGGCAATTTAAAATAAATGGGAAACAACTGAAACCAGCTTTCAAATATTCAAAAGAAGAAATTTTTTAACGAATGTTTGCTATCATATCAGTATATCGTCTGCTGCTTACCTATTGAGCAAGTATCATTAAAGAGTAATTTCATTTCTGACAGTTTTCAACCAGAAATATTTTTAGGGGGGGGGGGGTTGTTTTTTGTTGTTTTAATTGTTTATATATATTGTCTTAGTGTCGTGTGCAGAGGTTTGCGGGGTCGGAGTTGTTCCTCTTCAGACTCGACTCTGACCACCTCTTCTTACGTGACCGCGTTTTATCCATTGATGTGTCAATGGTTTTATCATATGTTTCTCTCTTCTGGTCTGACTGCTGCTAAGATTGGACGCGTTTTTGTTGCTCTGTGTTACTGTTATATCTGTTCGAATTCGTGCATTTCTGCTGAAAAATAAAGTTCTTTACTGGCGCCATCATATTATTAAACTTATTAATGGCTTTTTAGCACATAGGATAGCCTTGTAGCGACTATTTTCATCTTTAAATGCTTTGAATTTGAATACGATTGGGTTGTGAGCTGCAGACAAAAGCGATTTTAATGCCAACAACAACGCAAAACGATTCACATGTACACATCAACCTCCTATGCGTCATACGCAGTGTTTTCGGACACACACATCTTCCATTAATTTATATATCTAAATACCAAAGCAAACAATTTAAATAATCTGATAAGCAAAAAATGACCTTATTTAATTTTCAATTTTTCCTGCTGAGGAGCCACAGAGTCGTAAAAACCTAAAAATGGCATTGAAGAATCATAAGGAACGCAAAAAGAAATAATAATTTGAGTTCGGATTTGACGGCTATAAGAAAAAAAAAATTCACATGCCATTGTCCTTTCATTTCGTTGTCATATTCACGTTTCCCAATATTCATCTCATTTTTTCTGGTCCGCTTTAGTTCTATAAACTTCGGCAAATGAGGTTGACGGTTATGACCTGTCGCATACACAATGCTATCGTCAATTTGTAAGGCGTAGATCGGCCTAGTTTGCCGAGTGAAACGGCGAATAAAAAGGTTAAGTTTGACGAAGTAAAAAAATAATTCACGTGATTACATGGTAAAGATAGGGACTGGTAACGATAAGCAAGGTTTCCCATGAAACAGTGTGTTCTCACTAATGGCCGAGTTTGATTGCTCATTTCACAAGGTCTCAAATGCTACAGACCCCGTCGTACTGGCGAGAGAAAACGTAAATCTGACCGTGGATGTATTGTTGATGCTAATCTCAGCCTTTTGAAATCCATCATTGTCAAGAAAGAAGATAATAAACTCCCTGGATTGACTGAAAATTCAATCGCAAAACGTCTCGTCGCCTAAGCGTGCAAGTAAGATCGGGAAGATCTTCAATTTATCGAAAAAAAGAGGACGTTCATCAATATGTTACCAGACGCCCCGTTTTCCCAAAAGGAGCGCAAGAGTTGCTGAGAAAAGTGACTTTTTGGACACGAAATGGACCTATATGTTGTTTTCCTATTATGTTGTGTTGTTTATGATTACAATTTTTCTCCTTGTTGTTATGGAAAAATCGATTTTCTCTGCTTTGTCAGTCAGCGGGTAATAATTTTTGTTTTCGCAAGAAGGCTATAACTTTTATTTATTTTGAAAATATCTGCGGGCTCTATGGAATTCGCGAACTGGTGGTCGAGCGAAGTCGTGAATACTGCGGTTCCGATAGTCTACTGTGAAAGATTACTGTAGATGCCAATAATACTTCGTTTTGACTTTCGTGTCCATATATGTGAGCATTGCTCTCCTGTTCTAAAACAATGACAACGATCTACGGCCACATTTAGCCCGCAGTTTGCCGACCTCTGTTTTAAATCATATAGCCTACTGCAAACTTCAATTCGATGGAAGTTCCTGCCTTTGAGTTAACAGGATAGTTATGAGATGTCGCAATTACCAAACACCCATTCCTTTATCAATTCCAAATTGCTTTCAAAGTACTGCCCGATTGTAAATCGCGTTTTTCTGTGTTTGTTTTATTATTTTTTGGTGGGTGGGCACGTACATTGTACGCTTTTTTAACTTTTTTAAAGTTATGCCCGTCGCCAAGGTATCTCTGCATTTTGTTTGTCTGTTTACTTTTTGTGTTGTTTACGTCAGAGAACCAAAATGCATGATTGATAGTTACGGATTTTTTATGTTTCGTCACATCAGAAAATCCATAGCTGCAAGGTCATGAAGATGCAATTGACAACATCAATCATTTTATTTCGGTTCTCTGACACAAATCAAAACAAAAAGTAAACGGACAAACAAAGTTCAGAGACACCTTGAAGGCGAACATAACTTTGAATATAGTGAAAAACGTACAAGCATAATATGCGCCTATCCAGTACCCAACCCCAAAAAATAATACAAGCACACAAAGGCGTGAACGCGTTTCAATATCGGGCAATACGCGTAAAGCAACTATAAATCAGAAAACATGTAGTAATCGAATATAAGTGCAGTTGGGAAGCGAATATTTACAATCAGTAAAATATCGCAGTCATTCAAGGCAGCGGTTCCCAAACGGTGCGCCCCGAAAATGAACAGTTAAACAACTGATATATGATTGAATATTTGACATATTGTATTCATGAAAAATGTTTTATTGATTTTTTGTATTCACAATAAAATTCATGTATGGCCAGTAGTCTACAATAGAAAAAAAAATCCTCGAAAAGCGTTTCCCCCTGCAACCGCCTTTTAGGCTTGTTTCACAATGGGATCGAGCAAATGTTGACGACAGTTGGATCAATTTGTGACCCTTTTGTAGCTTATCTACTGATTCCATAGTAATGTCGCGTTCAAACTTATCTTTTTTGAAAGACAAAAAACTTAAGCTTGTTGGTATATTTCGTAACTTCTGCCTTTCATGGTTATTCATGGCTATTCCAGAGGAACTGAACAACACTGCAGACTCAGTCCAACTTAGCACTTAGCGCACAGCGTATGAACATAAACAACATAAATTTTGTCGGTTTTGAAGCAGCTTTGAACAAGATTTGTAAGCATTATAGGAAAAACTCTTCCAAGCTGCCTGAGGAATCAATGCTCAAAAAATAAGTTGGTGATCCTTGGTGATCCACGTTCTGAACGCGAGCTTTAGACTTTGCAGTTTCGCCACACCTCCTCTGCTTGAATCAATTAATATTAAATGAATCATGTCATTGCCTAGCGAGATGAGCAAGTTTTTTCAGAATACTTTTCCGATACTAATTATCAAATTTAGTATTGAATAAACAACGGGTTACTGCATCACACAAATGAAGTTGACTGAATACGACCTAAAATAGATTTAGATAAGTATTGGTAGGTTATATTTATTCTAAATTCAAACCAACTGCTTTTCGTTAATTCGAAGAGCACCGCGACTTTCCGCAGAATCTCGATGTCCGCTGCATATCGTCATGGCTTTGCGCCAGTGCATCCGTATGAGAACGTTGCGAGGATGCCGTAGCAGGAATGAAGTTGACTGCCGGCATTGTAATTAATTCATGAAAGTGCTCAGTGACAAGTCGAACCAGTGAATGGGATTTACATATTTATCCCGGTGTAGAAGAAAGCGGATATGACGACCCACTCACATGGCGAACCCCGGCCTATCGCCCGGTTCTAGTCCATGTCCGGTATGGAATTGTTTGATCAGGTATTCAATTGTTTCAGATGCATGGAATTCATGGTAGAGGAAGCCGTAACCGACCAGCAGTTACGGTACTTGAACCACCCTACGGAGGAGTCCACCATGTCGCTCGCACATAATTATTATCAAAGTTAATTAAAGTTAGATACACATTAATAAAACTGTAGACAGTTAGTTAGCATAAAATCTCCTCCATATTGTAATGAGCAGCATGATTTAATTTGGAATCCCTCTCGTTTACTACACGTAGCAATAACCACAAGATTTTTTGTCTATTTTAAAGAGAGCACAACTTAGTTTCACACATAACAATGTCGCACAACTGTTTTTAGGTCAGCTTTGTTTTGTACATCTATCCCATCTTTATTACAGTTTTATAATGTTTATTCATTACCGGTATGCAGACGCTGTTGCATTTTGAAGCAAGGAACATACTCACACACACAGATACAGAAGTTTGTTATACTACGCTGAATTTGAATAAAATTGACGTCACCGGAGAGATAAATCACGTGACAAATGAGTGTGAAATAAGAGCAGTTTAGTTTTATTCTTATGTTTCTGTGTTTATTGCTTCTGTCGTTGCAGGTGTTGTACTTCTGTCTTCTGATCTTGGTACCGATTTTTTTTTATAATTTGATGAAATTCGTTAAATAATTTAATTTTTGATGTAACCTAATGTTCTTTGCGTTGATATAGTTTAAGTCTTAGTGCAGTGGGTGAGTCTGTTAGTGGCAGTAGTGGAGTCTGCCTTGGATTTTCATTTTTAGGTTGGGACAGAAAAGTAAAAACTGTCGGGACATCTTGGAATCGCAGCCATATACTGAAACGAAGCTTGAAATAAAAAAGAAGCCTGTAAAGGCGTGACTCTGAAAATAATTATCTACAGAAATGGGGAAAATCCTGTGAATTTGTCGAATTTCTACTGATGGTCTAGATCAGTGCTCTTCAACCGGGTATACAGTATACCCAAATGTATACCGGACCATAAGTTGGGTATACAGCTGATAAAGGGTATACGAAGGGTGTACAGCCTAAGTCATGGATTCTAAACTGTAATATATTGAATTATAAAATATTCAAGCGAAGACAACAATGCAAACAAGGCGCACATGAAATATAAAATGGTATTTACGCAAATAACCGACTCAAGCACATTGTTACGTCACAAATTATATAGATAATGTGGGAACATGTCTGGGTAGGTGATTTTGGCTGCCATGCATGTTGCTCGATTTACAGTGAGCAATATTCCCGTTCACGCTAAGGAAAAGGCAGTCAAATCAGAACGTCTATAACTAGCCTATTAGATTGCATGATAATATTGCAGTACAATCTGTGCTTGAAATTTAATGTCTATTTAGGTATTGAGTGAACATTGGTATTTGTAAAGTATACAAAGTTCTTGAAAATTGTAAAAGGTATACCACGATAAAAAAGGTTGAAGAATACTGGTCTAGATGCACTAAATTTTTGACGTAAATCTGACAACTGTTCCGACCATCTTCCTTTTTTTGTCATTTATTTTTCATGGCATCAATTATTTCTGGCAATCAATTCTCTTTTACCGTTTTGAAATACTGAAATAATAGAGATGTCTGCTAGGGTAACTTTGCTTGTCGATGAGCTGGAAACAAAAAATATTAGCGTGAACAAATGATAGATAAAAGTTGTCTTGCTACATTCGATACCACACATAACATTTTCGATTAAACATTTGTCTTGGGATTGAGTTATATGTGTCGCATCAAATATTTGTGTCTTATTTCCAGATATTTATTTATACACATCTAATGTCATAATCAGCTGATGCTCCTTGTTTTGCCTGTTTGCCGAAGTGACGTGTATTTTGCATATATAGCAAGATATTGTAAAGAGAAAAATTTGCTGTACTAACTCATGGGAAGCAGTTATGATTGCTTTTGTAGCTACTATTGGTCATTGAGATAAATTAATCTTGATAAAGGACAACTCCAATATACACCATGATGGTGCTCGAGTATTTGTTTTCTTACGATTGTACTCTACTGACTGAATAGTTGTACGAGTTAGTTTAGCATAGACAACTTTCCCCTCGTGTTATTTATCCAAGCTTGCTTAACACCAAAAAAGAAGCATGCAGGATTTTATGCAAGTCTAGATAGTTATTGCTTCTGCTAGGCATTAAGAATGCACTATTCATGCATAGTTATGCAGGTTTGAATCTTGCAGATGCGATAATTGTACATGGGGACTGCTGGATTCAGCATTGTCGCAGGATTGTTTGCGTAGCAGTTGTCGATTATGACTTTACCTCATAGAACTGTCAAAGGATATCTATTCCCATATCTGATCTGGTAATTGGATGAAAGTGTATTTTATCAATCTGTTTTGTCTAATTATATTTGCCAGAATAAATATGAAAATCTAGTCCATTGCCATTTTTATGATGAATTCTAGTAGTTTGATCATCTCTGGATGGCTCAATCTTGTTATCTTATTTTTGACGAAGGGTAAAAATATTGATTTCCTTGGTTTCGGGAGGTCAGAGTTTTGAGGTCGTATATTCTGAAAATACTTCTCCAGCGTTGTCATTATTATCATCAAAAAAACTTCCCATTTGACTCCATATATCAATCATTGCCTACTTCATAGTGCTGATGTGAATTGCAATACAATACAGTTGGAATCCAAAGCTTAAATTACAGTAGCAAAATGAAAATTTTTATCTTAGTCGTATGTAATAGGCAGTACAGCACAGTTCTCCAATTCCAAGAATAAGCCCTATATTCAAAGACATCAATTATAATGATCAATTATACAAAACAATTTAGCAGGTAACCTCCTTCTTATCACAAAATCGACAAACCGGTACTGCGCATTAAATCAAAAAAGCGCAATCTAAAAACGTCAACATTGAATTCCTCTGAAAAAGGAACAAAATTTTACCTTAGCCAGAGTTTGTAGCAAAAACTTTCCACAGGAACGAATTTTGGTTATGTGGTGGCCAATGTATGTCACGATTGATTTATATTATTATCGTGACAATCATGGCACAACCTTACACATCTTCCTCCCAGAACATCTGTAAACCTCGTTATCAATCACAAATTTTTTGCACAATGCAAGGAGAAATTTGTGTGATAAGTTCCTTAGATTCAAGTGTAGAATTTTGCTTATTCATCATGAAGGCTTATATAGGTGCCGCGTAACAGGTTTCACCCTCTGTGATGGTGGTGGCCAGCCTGGTAAAATTTTATCCTTCAGAGTGTGTTGATTGGTGAATTGCAACCACCTAGGTATGGGGTTCTTTATACGAAGCATAGTTTAGAATCTATTTGCGAGTGGGATATTCAAAAGAAGTACATTGATCCTTATCATTTGATTTAATATTAATATATGTTTTTTTTAGTCTGAACTCGGAGGTATAATGAAATAGCTTATTCTACCTCATTTTGACTGCCCCAGGCATTTTTTTTTCAGAAAAAGTTCGAAGTGTTGCACCATTAGAATGAATTTTCAATCAACAAAAAATCATCTCCTGATATTTATACCAACACACAAACAAATGTTTCAATGATTCCCATCACTGCAATAATTTTAGTTAAAAAATATCCCTTCATATCTCTCTTGCCTAAATGATTTGTGCATATTTGTGAGAATGGGAACACTACTGATGACTCAGACACCAAATTTGTAATTGCTTATTTTTGGTGTCTTATTCCATGCTTATCTTATTATGGTTTAATCTGAACATACAATCTATATATATGAATAGGTCACCTATTTCTAGCTTTTGTGAAACGAAATTCTAATTAAGAAGTTTGTTGCCTAAAAATAAAAGTATTCGTGACCTGCCGATATGTATTGGAAAATGTGCGAATTAATTTTAAGGATTATCTTATCTATGTATAAAATTTAGGCCAAAGCTTGTGGTCATTATCTGATTAAACGCTAATTTTGTACATGTATGTCATATTTATGAAAAATAGTAGCATCTAAGGCTGAGATATATGTACCACGTAAAGTAAGTTTGTTTGAGGTAGTTTTGTTATTCCTATTATTTATATTTTATTATGAAGTATAATAAATTTATAATATTTCTTAAATAATTTATTTTTCATTTTGCTGTTTAAAGGTTTATTACAGTTACCAATAGATTAAACATATTGAGTAGTTGAGAGACAGATTTTTTGGTTTTTTGGTTTTCTATATTTTACATTATTTTCTGGTTTTTGGATATACTGATCACTGATTATATTCTCAGTGAAGTGAATTACAAGCAAAAGAACAACATATTACATGGAATCTTATTGAGATGGATCTTCTAGGATATAGGCTCGAGGACGTAACTTGAAGCATTTTTTTACTTTGAAATTGGAAATAAAAATAGACAATTTGTAGAAATTTGATTTGCTACTAAACATGGTGAGACAAGGATCTATTTCCTCACCAACTCGCAGTGAAGGAAGCGAGACTTCCAGGAGACGGAGTATGGAATCCATAAGTTCTGCAAACAAAACTTCAACAGACACTGGTCTGGATGATGCAATCATGGTGGCTATTAATAAGGTATCGAATTGGTCATTTTTGCTATACATCATGAACTGGTTCCATATATGTGTCATATTTATACGCTTTTGCCCTGAACAAGGCTCTGCAGCACATACAACCATTGATATAAATAAAAAGAGATATAAATGTCTTTCTGGTTCGGCTTTTCCTATTACATCCTGGTTGGATATACATGCTATCACAGTATTTTGACAAAGTCTGACTCTTTGACCCCTCCAGTCAGTTATTAACAGTATGGCATGGAAAGGTAATGTTTTACTAGTTTTGAAAGAAGTGAAATATTCAATATCAACCCTAAGTGGTCTCTCTCATTTAATCGTATTGGCTATTTTATAGGTAAATTTACATAACTGTTTTCCTTAATTGACCCTCTTCCTGGCTGCAAACCTACTTTTTGCTTACTGGTATATACCGGTACCTCTGTAGCAGGGGTTCCCAAACTTTATTGGCCATGGCCAAAATTAGAATCGGAAGGATGTTCACGGGCGGGACAATTGTAGCACTTGAAAGTGCGATGGTTTAGCTGGGTTTCAGTGGATTCACTTTCATTTGACATTTTTTTGAAACAAGTTTGTTTGGCTCATATTGGGGCCTAATGTCGAATTCCTTCAGAACTGGAATAGTTCATTGGCAAAGAAGACAAATCGCTGAAGTTTGATGCTGTTCATAACATAAATACGAATGCTGCCATTTATCCAAGAAACATCTGTTTTCAGAGTATATTTTTCGTTTGTTTTTTGATATCTCAATGCTTTTTTATATGGCTTATAAACCAAATTACTGCCCTATGTAATCCTGATACCGGTACATATAATGAAGATACCAGTATAATTGAATTGCTACGATAAACACATGCTTGAACTGTGACAATGACATAACAATTGGTGGTATCTAGATCGCAAGAAAGGTAAGAAAAAACAAAATCTGTTGAACCCCTTTTCACTTCACTCAAGTTCGGCGGGCCATTTCAAATTATTACCCTGGTCGGATTTATCCTCCAGGCTGGGTTTAGGAAGTCCTATACGACATATGCTTTTTATATATGTTGGGTACTTTCCAGCTCTGTCATCAATGGCATAATGAACTCTCATCAATATAGTCAGCTATTTTAATGTAATAGACAAATTGCATTCTGATAACTGATTTGAACATTCCCATGGTCATCTATTACGCAATCTGATATATGATATATCTGATACACTATAGGATTTATTTCTATAAACACTGAAATCTGTAGGCCTGTAGGCTGTAATTTACTGATGTCAAATATTGTCATTAAGAAAGAAAGAACGAACAAAAATTTATTGTAATTGTTTAAGTATTTTAGTGGACTAGTTTGAACAATCTTTATCAGTCTTCATTTGAGGATGTCTCCAACAAAACTTGAATTTTAATTCCTTTCCTGTTATTGTTGTGGCACCCTAAGTTTGTATATGTATCTGTTACTGGAAACTACCAGCATTAACCAGACAGAGTAAATAAATTTTGCGTACTTTCGTGGTCATTAACAAGTTGGATTTATTTCTAGATCAAAGGACAAAAGCAACGTCCAAATATGCAGAGAATTTGTAACGCTGTATCAAAAAATTTTACTAACACAACGCATGAAGAAGTGACAAATCGTGTAGAAGAAATGGTAATCGAGAATCATATCATGAAGGTGATTGAATTTGTTCAATAATTTTATCTACATTATGCAATGAATGCCTCTCCAAGTCATATAATAAATAACAATAAATCATTAGATTTTTTGCACTTTGTGTATTAACAATACTTTAAGATTCGCTGAAACACAAGGACCTGAATTTAACTTTGCTGAATTTATGTATGTATTTCCTGTTTTGTTACAATCTATCAGGCAGTGGTCATGGATATCTCTTGTACAAATTAAAGCTCTCAGCTTAATTTATTATGTGTGATGATACAATAGTTCGCTGAGCTCGCCAACTGTTAGACCACCAGTCATTTAGTTATGCTACCGTTGACGTTTTTTGTGGGGGTGACCCCGGAAACAGAACCTAGGTCACTTGAACATATTCTTGGAAAACTTAACTTTTGTGTAAAACGTCCTAGATTTCTGAAACTTTTGGTACAATCTTACACATACAGTAGTTTGTTAAATAAATTTCCCTCCTTTTTGTAGGAGGAATCAAGAAATTGATGGGTTCTGTTTTTTTGGGTTCACCCTGTATATTGGCTGATATTTTAATAATGTTAAAACTTGAAAAATTTACAGATAATGAATCATGGAGAATACTCGTATCGTGATCCTGCTACTATGACACCGAAACCTTGTGGAAAAGTAAAACGAAGTTTCCTGTCACCAGCACCAGCTAATGGAAAAACACCAAAAAAGTTCGTCCTGCCATCCACACCCAAAACACCTCTTGCCCCACCTCCTGAAATAACATTGATTCCAAGAAATCCTTTACAAAGACATAAAATGATACAGGTTTGCAATATGCGATTGCTCAATATATTAGTATTTTATTCAGGCTTTTTCAATGTGTTCGCAGTAAACCTAATAAATCAATGTAGTCATTGATTTTTTTTTTTTTTATAAATTTCAGGTTTCTGACTACACTCGTTTGATTACAATTGGCCTTGAAGCATTGACATTACCAGAGGGTTGTTTACTGAAAGATATTGACAAATATATTCAATCAACTTATTATGTGCAGGTGAGTTAGACTGAAGCTTCTCCTCAAATTTACATTGCTTCAAATAGTTTTTGATTACTAGTAATGATTCTGGTTAAATATTTTCTGAGTTGTTGCTTCTTATTGTCATTCTCTAATTGTTTTGTCATATAAAGTTTCAAGTTTTTCATTTTCGTTGGATATGGTTAGCAATAAGTTATTTATGTTCATCTTGAAAATTTTTGATAAACAGGGTATTCAATCATTGGAATTAATTCGTCATATTCGTGTTGCTGCAAAACATGGAGTTGCAACAGGATTGTTTATCAAAGAAGATTCACTTTATAAATTATCACAGAAAAATACAACATCACCCAACAAAACAAATCATACTGACACAGATGATGGAAAAGTTTTGGAGGTAATTTTTAAATCAAGAGTTAATGGTACTTCCGTAGTATGTGTACCAGGTTAGGATTAGGTCATAATTTATTTCGATTTTCCCTATTTTAGTACTATTACGAGTTCGGGACCGCCTGTGTTATCCAAGTGAATATACCCCCTGCTCATAGGTTTCAGTCCCTTCACACAACTTGATGTAAAGTAGACGAACAAAATTAGTTACCTCCATATTGGTACACATACTTCTGGAGCGCATAATTTTTTATCAGCCTCATTCTTCTATTCGAGCTATAGATTACTGCAATAGTGTTGTAATGAATTGACAGGTGATAACACTGTGTTATAGATAGATTCAGATTTGTTGTATGTATTGTTATTCATTATATGAGTTGTAATAGTGATTTGAAAGCATAACAGTATGGGCTGATCTGCGCTTCTTTTTCATTTTACGTAATTGGAATGGGTCAATTTTTTAAATATCATATTATGTCATGATGATCTTATTTATCACACAATGTAACTTCAAATTCAATTACCTGTATATGTTATAATTATCAATGTGAATGAACCATGCAGTGTTTACTCGGTTCACAGGATTTATATATTTGATGTTTAGAATAGATTGACGTAATATATAACCGCAAAGGGCACATTGGTATTTGAGTTTATCATTGTTATTTAGTAACGTTTTGTTGGGAATTCGGTGTTGATCTGTATTTTGCTATTTGTAAATGATTGAAGAAAGATTAGAATAAATTCACTACAATTATTTTAATTTCTGTTTGAACTTTGTTAATTTAATTATAGCTGACATGTAAAATGAACAAATAATGTGTTTATCTGCCTTTGACATTGTCACACCTACATTTCAAGTAGAATAGCCATGCGTCAAACTACCTACACTTCGAGTAAAATAGACATGCGATGGACTGTTACTACTTACTATTATGAGTTATCTATATATTACCTTACAATCGCTTTTATTTTTAAGTTTTCGATTGTCAATTACTTTCATTTTAGTGAGATTACTATTAAGACTTATGTGTATATTTAGTTTTGACCTATAATTCTGTTTGCATATTGTCTTTACAGTTCACACTATAAAATAACAGTACTTATTTTTTTAAATATGGTATTCATGGTTTTCTTTGCTGTGGTACTTTTCAGTTTACATCTCTAACAATATGATTATGACAACATAATAATATAGTGATTCATATCTCCAGGAATTGTTTTCTGACCACTGCTGCACAGTGCTCTGTGTCTATATTTAGCTAAAATATATGATATATCAATATATAAACCTGATTGTATCTGAAGGGATTTTTGACTGTGGTATTTCCTTTTTCCACATAACCTATAGTTAGTATTGCTTCTACATTTAAGGTATCATATTGTGGACATTACTCTTGTTACCAAATCTTTGACAGATTTATTATAAAGTGACATTGTTTGAATATATTAGATCTTTGTGACATCACTGTACACAAAGAGGAAAATTTAGATATTTAATGTATTCAGTTTGTCATAAAGTTTGTGGTTCTGCCCATGGATAGCAAATATATTTAGAGAAAATATTTTCAAATACCTTCTAAATAGGGGGCAAGTTTATATGGAAAATTTCATAAATCACTTTATCCTCATGTTGATCATATCTAAAACCACATAAATATAAAGGTCATTGTTTTCAAGGTTTGTATGTTACCAGTTGAGATATCGTATGTTTGATCTACTTGTCTGGTGGCACAAAATCGCTAATTTTTCAATAAAAATGTTCTGAATCCTTCCTAAGTTCAAAAGTTTACTTTGTTGAATATGATCAATTTCAAATATATTGGAATATCCAATTCGTTTTGGACATCTCTGGAACTTCTGCCACTGATTGTAAAATTATGTTAACGAGTTTTGCCTATTTGAATATTCTCGATGGTTGGAATTCAAACAGATGAAGTAAATCATATACATAGATAAAAATCATGATTCACATAAAGGTGACCTAACACTTAGCAGATCATAAACAAATGACGCTGTTAGAACATGATTATGACATATTACAAAACTTTTTTAACTGTCTGTAGACTGATTGGTTGATGGTGAGACATAAGCAAACATTGTCTCATATCTACATGACAGCTGTTTCTGATAATATAATCACATCAAAGACATTGTATTCCCAACTTTGTTCCCAAAGTCGGTTGACAATGAAAAGGTCAGATTAGATTAATTTCAGTCAATTGTATTTATCATAGTCTGGCTTATTTTGTGATGTTCGTTTTCATTTCTTAAAGACTTTTTCCGCTGTAAAGTGCAATTATGATAAGGAAATGGGGGATAATAAAAACTGATTTTAGCGATTTTTGATTCATTGACTATATACAGTAGAAAATTCTTTTTGAAACAACCTGTACAATACTTCATTTGATTGATCAAATAACCCAATTTTGTATTCTATAATAAAGGTTGTTATAATTCTGTTTGGCATAGGTAGCAGGTGCAAAATATATAAATTACACACTACGGTCTACAATTACGAATTTTTATATAACGTGGTAGCAAGATTTATTCATATCCATTTCAAATGAAAAACATGAATAATTTCAATTCTTCAAAATTTTTTTAAAATGTGGCACTGCTGAAATATAGAAGCTCAATATGTGCTAACTAATACTGACTTCAATATATTGTATTATTCATGTTAATTGATCATATATTTCCTGAGATGACTAATGCCATAGCTTATATTATGACAAAAGAGAATTTTTCATTTCTGGGAAAATTTTGATATTCGTTGTGATAACAGTGACATAATTTAATTGGATAATACAAAACCAGGAAGTGAAGCATTCCTAACATATTTTCATCAGATGTTTCATTGTTTTGCATACCGTTTGCCTGCCATTGGCTCCAATAGTTGAAGTAACATTGTTTTTAAAATACTAGGAAGCTGTAGTTGGTTGCACTTGGTTTACAATTTACATCACAGTCTTTCCAAAATACAGTAATTCCCATCTTATATATTAGTGCCTTCTAGTTTACAGACTTGTTTGGAGTGAAAATGGAATGTTTGTGATACAAATATTTTGCTGATAAATAAATGTACGGTATATAATTTAATCAATTTATATGAATTTAATAATAAAAATTTATTTATTTTTTCAACAGTAATAGTTTTGATAATTTGTTTTCAAATTCAGATGAATGGACTCTTATTAGGTCAAGATGTTTCAGTTTCCATTTCCCTGATTCAATAGATTATGACTTTATTTGTATTGTATTATCAAGTGTATTATTTACCAAGCACAATGTTGATGCTATAGCGAGATTATCATCACCGGTTTATCAACCGCCTTTTGTCTGTCGTTGCGCGCGCAGGTGCTTTGTCAACAATATTATTGTGCACCGATTGGCGTGACCTTTTGCAGAGCACATACGTCAAACACCTATTTATTTTTAATTTCTGAGACCGCCCTGTAAACACTACACATTTGGGGTTATATAATGGTTCTCTAGTCGTTAAGTGTTGTCGAAATAAAACATTCTTTTATGTGTTGTAAAATAGACAACACACTGAATTTTTCAGCAGATTTTTTAAGCTGTTTTAAATTTGTTTTGGGTTTAAAGCTTATGTGAGACTTGCCGATAACCTTATGTTATACTAAATTATGATGAAAAATTATATTGCCTGAAAACGTTTTTAATAACCTTTTGACACGAAACAGACATCAATATCTAACTGTTCAGTAATATGATTATGCAATAAAATAACCATTCCAATTCACACAAAATATAAAGTTATTTATTTTGTGGATACTGATTTGTTAATAAACGTTCTTATACTTCAGATAATCACAATAGTTTCGGTTGAATTTGCGCTTTGCAGGTGTCTAAAATACCTAATAATTCCCCCAACTGCCTTCTACTGGCTGTTTGACATGATTTATTTTCTATTTTCTTACCGGTAATAAAAATTTTATGATTTATTTTGATTGCAATATCAATAAGGTCAGATATAAACGATGATTATAAATGAAGAAATACCCTGAACTTGTAGTTGTTCAATGTCACTTTTGAAGGTCCAAATTAGAATTATCATCAGGTTATTTTTGAATGTTTATTAAGTTTTTATGCAATTGAATATAAATGGGCTATTTAAACAAATCAACTCTGATATCTTATCATAAAAAATAATAAACAATGTCTTCCTTTGTTTTATTTAAGTTTTATTTAACACATTGTGAACTCAGTACAACTTGTTTGTGGTGTTTGATGTTGACACCATTCAATGGTTGTTTTTTAATTTTCTTTAACAAATATTTTTTTAGGAACCAGAATTAGAAATTGTACAATTGTGATATTCAATTAATAATAATCATTGGATGAATCATTATGTCATTAATTAGTGTTCTAATTATTTTGGTCTGATTAATTGATCCATTTTGCTATTTTCTAATTTATCATTCAAACTGATTACGTCCATTTTTCGATTCAATTGTGAGAGCAATGGCTTAGCACAAGGGTGTGCAATCTGCGGCCTGCAGGCCGAATGCGACCCCAAAAAAAAAATTATGTGGCCCGGGGAAAAGTGCCAATTTTGAATGATGTGCGGCCCGTGTGCAAACAACGAAACAACGCATGTCACAAGATCAATAACCAAAATTTTTGTGCCTGCATCTACTAGAAAGTCTATATTAACGTGCAGCCTGCGGTTTCACCCAGTTATTTCTGTGTGGCCCTCCTGTGTCAAAAGTTGCACACCCTTGGCCCAGCAAATAAACTGTGTTTGCATCGCAGTTTTGGGTTCAAATCTCATGCCCTCACCCAGGGTGTAATAAATTAGGTGGGCAATGCCGAATCGGAAAGATTCCGGTCTTTCTAAAAATAATAGCTCATTACAGATTGGTAGTTATCAGTGGTTGCTTATACATACAGGGCCTTGTTTAAAGCGAAAAGTGTAAATGAAACGCCACAGAAAAAAAATTCATGTTATAGATTTTCAATCAATTGTATATATAAAAAAAATAAAAAGCTTTTGAGAGTTGGAATTCATAACTGTAATATCACATGTTTCAATTGTGAGTATTTTTCAATAATGTATTCATCCATTTACTTATACTTGACTGATTTATATATCAATGAGTGGAAAATACTACTATTTGCGCTTTGAGATTAAGGCATGTTTGTCTCAAGTATTGTGGTTTTGCTAGCTGGTATTAAGTCAGCATTGATTCGTTATCAAGGGCACTCGAGTCAAATCTAGTCTGAGCCTGTTGAGATGAATTTGCGACAGTTTAGTAATCGAGTTGTTTTGAATTCACAACATCGACCACTTATCTTGACTGGAATATGCGACTCTTGAGATTGCTTCATCATAAGTATTTTATTTTGATAATGGATGTCCTTGAATATAAGTATGGATAAATACAGTTCGTACTATTTAAATTTGATTTAACTTTTAACCTCTTGGGCCTTACCTTTGTAATGGCCCCAATAACTGCTTGTCTGAACCATGTTTATTGCAAAGATGTATATTACATCATATTTGGAGTAAAGATGCCTTCGTACATAATCATATATGGTACTTATTCATTGAATCAACATTGTTAATCAGTTATACACTAAATTGCAATTTCATGATTAAAGACGCCAGGCTAACAATAAAATCCCAATAGATAGTTAATACTATTTAATATTCTCCCCCCCCTCGTTATGCTAGGTCACTATCAAAACTAGGAATGCAAACAATCACGGTATCTTTTTCATTAATTAGTATTTGCTAAGTTGTTAATGTTTTTGTGTAATAAAGTGTATTTATTCCTAGTATTATCAGTGGGGTTATTTACCCTAATAATCATTTATCCGCTCTAGTATCAGTTTCAAACTAATAAATTTGAACTTGAGATATTTACCCAAATATTTCACAAGCAATTATAATCAATGAAATTATATTCCCGTATAATTTAATATCACATATAGATTGTATTACCTATGCTATTTTGGTAACAGTGGTCCCAGACACAATCATGATGTATTCCACGTTCATACTTTTTCGATTATTGTGCATAGCCATATGAAGTTTTAAATTATTCAACACTGATCGTTTTTCAAGTGCGACCCTTCATTTTTATTAACTACTTCGATCAGGCTTGATCTGATTAAAATAACTATCATATTATCGCTTTGATGTTTAATTTTATTATTATGACCTGATAGCATTAAAGGCTTTTAGATGAGTCAAGGTTAGATTACTTATTTTAGCATTAACATTTGGATTATCATTTGGGAACACTCTATGACCTGACCTGGAATTCAGATTGAATGAGTTGGTAAACAAAATATTGAACTGATCTGTTCTGTTTAATAAATAAAATAGTTTTTACAGACAGAAACCAAATTATTTCTGTTTTGAGAAATGTAATTGACAAAAATAAGGGGATTAAATTTAATTATGGAAAAGAGTACGTAAACAATTATTAGTAGGGTATTTTACGTTATGGGAATAATTTCTATAATTTATTGATATATTCTGTCTAAAATTTTCTTGGAATAATATTTAAAATACCTCTTTGCAATCTTAACTTATTAAATTGATCAACAAATGTCATCTGTCATTAGTACGGAATTGATACACAATATTGTTGGTGATTTCATTGCTAAAAGTTGACGCATGTTCAAATTCTCCCACTTATTGTTCTTAGAAGCCATCTATTATTAATGTCATTTGTGTGTATTATTGAGGTACTGAAGGTATTCGACATAGCGACTCTCGGCACAAACAATTTTCTGCGTAATATATGACTCAAATGTCATGTAATGCATTGGTCTGAAAGATTACTATCTTTTTTATGCATTATAGCTGCGTTGGGGATTGAAAACTTAGTTAATTGGAATAAATCATGGAATGAACGCCTAAAATAATTCAAGTATTGAAATCATAACGTTATTGGTGAAACCTTGCCTGGTATTAGTGTCAAACTGATATAGTACACCATTTATTTCTAAGATGTATCTATATGCTCTGAACAAGGCTCCTCATAAACAATCACTAATATGTAAGGAGTTATTTTATTTTGGAAGGAGTTTGGCATGGCCAACCCAAATTTATCACATACACTCTGGTCAATGTTGTGGGCATGAGATTCAAACCAGAGATTTTATTAATCTGCGATTTGATCAGAGTTATGTCTAACGCTTGAACACAAGTCCACATTTTGGTAAATTTAGAATATGATTCATTGTGTTGATATATTGAATGCATTATGGAGTATTGTTGCAATGTGATTCCTTATGATTGTATATTATGTTTGAATGTCCTGATAATCATACATATATGTACTGAAACAGGCTTACTCAACTGGTCCGAATCCGGACCTTTTGAGTATTCAATTGAAATAATTGGCAAAAGCGAAATGTAATTTCCCAGACTATTGATTGACAAATAACTTTCCTATTGGACACAAAGTGGACTAATGAACCGTTGCTAAAATTCTTGTGGACGTTGTGGTTTTTTTAATATTGCTCGGAAAAAATCGCTTTTCTCAGCAACTTATATGTTCCAAATTTTCAGTCTTAAAGATAGTTCAAGTCGCTGGAAGACTTAAATATATATATATATTTTACGGTTGCTGTAGGGGTGAATATTTCACACCTTTAAAGCAAAGTTGGCTACACAACTGAAGCCTTGTCATACCAGCACCGAAGCGTGATATTGAGTTTTGCTTGTGTATTTTGTCAATCAATGCATTTGAAATTGTGTATGCATAGTCGAAATATAGTTTTTGGAATGACCAGATCCCGATAGTTTTAAAATTTTGTGTACGGACGGACCTTTGGTGAAAATAGTTTAGTCGAGTAGCCCTGTACTAAAACATAATATGACTTTCTTAATATTGGAGACGTGGATAAGGCCATACTGGCCTAAAACATAAATGGTAAAAATAATTCCAATATTTTTAATAAATTGCGTTTTTTCCCACTGACAATGTTGAACTAAATCACAAAATTAATACTGTACACTATACCAATCCAAATTGAATTTGAGACTATTGCAAAAACAGTACAAAATGTCATGTTTCCTGCTTGTTTTTTATAGTCTGTCATGAAGCATTTGGCCTTGGGGAGAAACCAAAATGTATAAAACATTATATATACCTTTGTCTTTATATTTTTTAGACTCGTGCAGTACCTATCCAGATATGTGGAGATTGCAGAGGAACAGCACAATGTAATAAAATTGGAGAACCAGAGGAATTGTTATCTTGTGCTGATTGTGGTAATAGTGGTATGTAGATTATGGTTGACCATTTAAAAATGATGAGGCCAAAATGGATGTTTTGACTTTTGAAGCATATTTGTATGTCTTCTGCTAGGATAGCTTGAACTTATTGATTCCATACATTATCTATTGATTACTCATGCAATTCATCCATAGATTGTTGCAAAATGTAGGAATTTTCATTTAATGAGAAAAATGAGGTAAACTTGAAAATAGAATTCTATCAGACCGTCCTACTCAAATATAGACTTTATTACCCACCTGCAAATTATATAATACATTAACTATTGTTACTTATCGATTTTAATCGGTAAGTATGTTGATAGGTATTTGTCTGTCTGTATGTCTGTTTGTCTGTTAGATGCACGCGATATCTCACGAAAGCGAGATTGAATCTGCTCCAGATTTTGCATGTGCATTCATCTTATCTCGGACCAGAAGCCTATTGATTTTGGGCGAATTACGTCGTATAAATAGCGAGTTATTAATTAATTAGTGATGGGACACAAGGTGTCACTATGGAGTGAGAGCGCTGTTTTGGGGGATCCCCTAACTTTCGATCGATAAGTCTTCGGTCTCTGACCGATATTCTCCTTTCTAGTTTGTCATTGAAAAATTTTTTGTGCCAATAGTTAATTGTGAAAATCTTAATTTCATCAAGGTCATCCATCATGCATGAAGTTGTCAGCAGAGTTGACAGCCAAAGTTCGTACACTCAGATGGCAATGTAATGAATGCAAAAGCTGTTACGTTTGTGGATCACAAGCCAATGCTGTAAGTTCTTTTTATAACATTACTAAAAATTATATCTTGCATACATTATTGTCCTCATCATTTCATAATTTAGTGTAGTGTTTTAGTAGTCGTACAATACAAGTTGTATTTTCTCATAATTTTTAGATCGTCCTATATGCATTGAACGTTTTTTTTATATTCAATTTTTGTTTCACTTGATATTTCATTACTTTTTACATGAAATGGATCATCTAAACACTAAACACTTCGTAAGTGCTCTTCAGTACGTTTGAGTTCATTGATATTTATAACCAAACTTCGTCCAGGTGTAGACAAGTGAGGCGACAGGGTTTAGCAAAATATTTTTAAAATTGTGATCAGACAAAAATGATACGTATTACCTCTAGGAAGTTTTTGGTTGTTTATATAAATGTGCCAAAATACTTATCAAAGACCACCAAAAGTTAAACCCACGAAGGAAATTGGCACCTTATGGTTCACCAGCAAGATGAAACTACTTATTTTAATTATGAGGTCAGAAAGCGATATTTGATGGCGTTGGTGATGCCCCTCACCTTTCATCATATTCTGTTTCACCCCACAACGGCTTTAGCCTTTTTGTCTCACCCCCTTTTTACGCTTGAGTGCAATCAAATCGAATCGGATGACATTCCAGACCCCAGGGCCTAAAACAGTCGTCTGAAAATCAGACCCATGCTCTCTGTTTTCATTTTTGTTTTCATAGGTCAATTGTTGCGCACCCATAACGATCACCCCATCTCTAGCAAAAGCATCCGGAAACGGTGCGAAGAAACAATAACAAATTGTGTTTGTTTTTTCGATTTTCCCAGACTAGAGACAAACATTTTTTCATAAGTTGGTTTTGCTGTCATATATTTAAAAAATGTTAATTTGTTAATATATAGCATACTTTCAACTTGCTATGCAGCTGTTCCAATTGTTAAGTGGCAAATGGTGGTTAATATTTTTAAAAATCTCTATAAGTTGCCTGAGATATGTAATTGTTTGCCAATCCTCGTTCTATTGATTCAGCTTTACTAATTAAGACAAAACAAAATAATGATGGGCTTGTTATAACTTTTTCTGAAAAATTTGCTGTTGTGAAATTATTGCATTCAAATTTTCAATACATTATCAAGATCAAGTTATAAATAAACAGTCATTTGATTGATTTTTTGTATTTTTACTTTTTTCAGAAATTTAGTAAAACCTGTTGTTGGACATACTGTGTGATGTCAAATGCTGAAATGGATGATAATTTTATGAACAAAATTCTGAAACTATTCTAGATTATTTTCAAAATCAGGAATTTGTTTTATTTCAATTCAATTTAATTTGGACAACCCTGCCGTTATCAACCACATATTTGATTTTATTGCAAAATAAAAATAAAATTCCAGATTATTTAAGAGCAAAATTAGTTGCAAATGAGTTGTAGACTTCTGAACTATTTATACATGACATTCCTACTTAAAACAAATAACCTTTTTATTCACCTGAATCCTTCACATATGTAACAATATCCTGTCAATATTTTTATTTATTATGTGGAAAAATATGGGTGGTATCAAATCTGTGCTAATGTAGTCATTGAATTGTAGTTGAACCATGGAATCTAAATGTAAATAATACACCAGCTTGTGTTTTTTGGACTCACGCCAGCTATAGTTTCTACTTTGTTGTTTTCCCATTGTACTTAACCCTATCACCTTCACTGGTGAATATTAATCACTTTAGTGAATCTGGTTTTGCATTCCAGTAATGTGAAATGATAAATTGCCAAAATAGTCATTATGGGATATCTTATGTCATAAGGTTCGTTTTAGACTACATTAGAGAGAACTTTTTGTCTAGAATTAGGGGGTGAAGATGCTGGGCGATTGGCTCACTTTTGGGTTGATTGTGTCTTTTTTAGTGTCCTGCTTAGTTCAGAATTAGTGAACTTGTATCTTGTACAGTTGGCGTAATCATTAAACCTACTGTGTACATGGCATCCTTTTAATTGCGATTGGGGTCATAATCGAATTTGATTTGATTTTGGGCCGCTCATTTCGTAAGTTAATAATAATATGTTGATTAGGTCACTTCAATGTCATCTTGAAGGGTTCGATTGGGATTCTGTGACATTACATTCGAAGGTCATTACTACTAAACTATTGAAGGTCAGCACTCAGCGGTATTTGATTGGATTGTGGTCGGTGTGTGGCAGCGATATGGTTATACAATTTCCTGTGTCTACTATTTTCTCTGTTGTTACTTCTATTATACAATCACAATTTAATTCCTTAATGAAAGCAATGAGTAAATTAAAGCAGGGTCTATTTTGTACATTTAAACTGGATTAAAAAAACCTTTGGTTAGTTTCTATTATAGGCTATTCGATATTATACAGCCAGTCCAACAGCTCAGCTAACGTTTATATTAAAAAAAGGCACAATGTAACATTCTGGGTCATTATGCCGTTATTTGCATCGATATTTTCAACAGAAATTTATATTCATAAAAACTAGTCAAAATTTCTACAGGCACAAATGGGCCGAAACACTCCGCTGGGCCGTCTCTGGCCCCCGGTCCGTAATTTGCCCACCCCTACTATAAATCTTTCAATTTTAAAATCAAAATTTTGATTTTGTTGAAATCTTTAGATTTACAATCTTTATATTTGTTGATTTTCTGTAATAGTTTATTAAATGCGGATCGTATATTCATTTCAGTATACAGACATTGGATTATAGAATTTTTTTTTCAATTTTCCAATTTTAGAGTTCAGAGTTGACAAGACACATTCTTCATGCATTTTGCATCAATTCTTGTTTCAATATTACGAATTTAACCTTTAGTTGCCACATCGCTCGGTGTCGAATTTCTAACCATGACTTCTCATCAGACTACTTAGTGGGTGATGGGGTGAGAATAATACAGGCGTTTCATTTGTCAATTCTCAACAGGATTATTCTCAAGGTTACTACGGGTCATTTGAAAAATCAAACTCATAAATATTTTGTAGACTTTTGCAGGTGGCTGCAAAAGTAGTTTGATATGGGTTTAACATATATGGACCAGGCATATCGATGATACTCTTACTCTATAGATAGCTTGATATAGTGATGGCATCTTCAATAATTCGATAATTACATAGTACATTAAACTCTTGCACATGTTGACTTTGTTAATATTTTCAGTTTATTATTATATTTGTTGCATCATCTTAATAATCATCAGTAACTTTATTAAAAGGTATTTGCATACCCTCATTAGGGTAAAGACTTTAGACAAGAAGACACTGATACATATAGAGTTCAAAAAACTTTGAGTTATTGAATTTTGTTAAGTTCAATGTTATATTCACAATTGTTCAACTGTTTACGATTAGATCTTCTGTCAGATTTTTATATCGATTTGGTTTCTGCTCTATCAACCACCTCTCCTTCCTCAACGCTTTTTAGCTGGTGGATCCATATGCATAATTATAATAGAAGTACGCTGTAGCAATAGTAAAGATAATTATTCTAAGTGATAGCAGACCAAAACATACGATATCTCAACTGGTAACAACACCACAGAGAAACCAATGACCTTTATGTTTGTGTCGTTTTAGATCAACATGAAGATGTAGTAAATCATATAATTTTCCACATGAACTCGATTTAGAATGTTTTGAAAAATCCATATTCAAGAATATTTTTTCAAGCTGTGTTCCTCTAGTGAAATATTCGATTTTGGACATCCCAATCAATAATATTCAAAGGATAATTTACTCCATACTCAATAGCTTTGCCAATATAATCATCATCAGGATGATATGTTTCTAATTTTCATTATAGTATTATTAATAACTGAACTGAAATCAACACTTCTATCTGTAGTAAGTCCTGTTTTTCGCAAAATTAAGCTGTTGCTCATATTTTGGACTGGTTACCAGTGACAACAACGATCTTTTCATTTATCAAAGCCTTTGATTTATCATGGTGGTAACTCCATCCATCTTCATAATCATTTTTCAACCAAGGATTGCCTCGTGATATTTAGCTACTCTTTTTCACACCGTTTTGCTCGAGTGGCTAAGGCTTGTAAATTTGTTATCGTGCTGTGACAGAGTTAAGTAATCTTGAATTAAAAAAATATTATTTTGTTATTTCTCGAAAATTTACAATATTTAGAATAAACAATCATGCATAATATTTTATTAGAGCTTTTTCACGTACCAATATTATTTTTACCGGCTTAACCGGTCCTCGTTTATTTATGTCAAGTATTTTATGGAGATTGGTTTTTGGTTTCATCTTTTAGCACATGAAACATATCAATAGGAAATATCCAAGATACGTCTATTTTCAAACCATTTCAAAATAACACGATTTATTGATATTTTTTACCAAAGTTGTTTGTGGTATGTATAGGGTTTTTGTATTGGAATTTTAATTTTAGGTTATATTTTTTCTTGGAGAATGTAAACTAAAATATTTCATATAACCATACTTCTCATAACGATGTGCTGTTATTGTAACAGAAAATAATTACGGTATTTAGTATTTAAATTAAATCTCTATATTATAAGGGTTGTTGAATGTAATAACGAAGCCCTTTTGTTCTTATATTAATATTAAACTGTGAAACAGGAAGAGACTACCGGTATTTTTGGAATTATTTCAACAATATATACAATCTATTTTTATCCAAAGCGAAAGTCAATGTTGAACGCAGATGAACAAGAAAACCATACAAATTGATCTACCATTGTCTATCGGAAATGTTTATGTAACATACCGCATGATCGTTATCATATCCTACCTCAAATTATTGCATCAGTATATCTTGTAACGTATTTCTTTTTTGAACGTCTGTAGACCCTAAAAACAACTGCCGTGTCGAATGTCTGCTTCTTCCCCCCCAGGGCATGTTACACATAATTTTGGAAGTTATTTTTTCGCTATTCATCCTTATTGTCAATACTAACATGGAAAATATTCCGTATCTATTCAAATTGGCAAAGTGTTTACGAAATATTGTTTACTTGAACTTTATCAACTGCTGTACGTCCCATATCTGTTTATTCATTATCTTACTAGATTTTGATAGAATTGCCTACCATTTATATCTTTTCTGACCTGGTATTTCATCAGTCAATTATGATTTAACCTATTTCTAAACAAGTTCAAGCGACATATCATGGAGAAATTCTCATTAGATAAGCTTTGTTTTCAATAAACATGTTTTACACAAACTTATATTTGATTAAGTTTTTGCTATTCTGATTGCGATCTTCAATTTATAAACACAATACAAAAGATGCTTAATTTCCATGAAATTCAATTTCATCATTTTGTGCATAGGTGAAGATGAACCTCACCAACCTCAAAACGTACACAAATACTGTGATAAAACTCTAATAAATAAATTTAATTTGGGCTAAATTTCAAATACATAAAATAGCGGCTATATTTTGACAGCTAAATTGTCATGTTACTTAAGCCGATCAGTTGCAATACCGTAATTTAGTTCTAAGAGTCGAATGTAAAAGTAGGAAAAAGTTACATTAGGCAGTACGTGAAGTCAAACATAAAACAGGTACAGTTGAAACCCAGACAAAAGATGGCGCCTGATCCATAATGATAGAAGATCAAAAAGTCAATTTTTGAAAAATATGACATTATGTCGTAAGCTACTTTGATTTTACTGTGGTGATATATATAGTTATAACATAGTGAATTTCAGTTTCACTAGCTCTTCTTACTAGGCGGCCACTCCTGACTGAGCTCAAAAATCAGTCTCCTCTACTTGTAACTGAGTGCATGTGACCTTTCTTCAAAAAAATTCTTAAGAATAAGATATGCCATATTCTTTAGTTTTATTTGATTATGTTTATCATAAAACAAAATTTGTTTATTAATACATTTTACAGTTAAAATTTAGGCATCACTGCCATCTGGATTATCTTCTAGCCAAAACATTGACTGAACAAATCCAACTATTATACTTAATAAGGTGTATTTATGTAGGATTAAAAAAGATAATCAGATTAAACGTAACAATTCACATTGATTATAGATCACAAGTTTAAGACGGTATTTGTAATATTTTGGAGATGAAACGATATGTGCATTCCTGTGATGAACTACATTGTCCAAACATACATAAACAATTGATGTGACTCATTGCGATATAAGTAGACGCGATGGCTTAGTAATTAGAATATTGAACTACACCAGTGTTCACGACCCACTCGACATGGCCAAATATCTTCGCATAGCCTAATTCGTCAGCATGTTCTTCAAACATAGAATCCTAAACAACTAGAAGTGAAGTTGTGATCTGTCACGCATGATGGCTCATCTACATTTGATTTTGTTCTGGCTGGGAGAGGTGTACTTCTTTGTTTCTCTGAATAAAATTTTCTTGTCAAGTCGAGATCTGTTTTCTCATCTGTTTAAAATATTTACTTGTCTATACTTTATTATTGTTCTTGAAATATATGACCCCCATTAAGCCCTTTCGTGACCAACCCGGGGGGAAAGACCTGAGCTCCAAACCCTATATACACCCAGGGTGTAATAAATTGGGTATCCAGCGTGTGGGTGGGAAAATGTGTATGAATAGTTTTACTTATATTTCAAAAATATTTATATTTCACTTGTGTTTACTTTCTAGGCATTTTTTATTAAAACCAAAGAAATTGTATTTTATGTTCAAAGATTTTAGTTTAATCAGTTAAGGACCGCGAAAATTGCACTTTGCAATCAACGACCAGCATAATACCCTTTTTCAGACGTAGCCTATTGTATAATTTTTTTCACTTTCAAGATTGGGTACAAAATTTCCTTTTAAATGTACATAAAACTTTTCGTCTCAACAATGTTGATGCACTAATGGCCATTTGGTTCTTTTATACATAATTTTGTGCAGCATAGTGGTTGGTTCGAGCGTTAGACTTAACCATGGAATCATCGGAGGTTAAAATTTAAGTTTAATCCCCATGTCCACTTAGGATTGCAAGTAAATTGGATACGCAAAGCTGAAGATTCCATTTCCTAAATATAATATCTCCATAAATATCATTGTCTGTTTATGCAGAGCCTTGGGTGGAATGATGGCATTTCATAAATTCCAATTTCATCAATGACTCACAACCTTCCTAGAGCGAACATGCACTAAAATGAGTGAAAAAAATATTTTGGGATAATATTTTTATATCAATCATTTTAAAAATTCTATTTAATTATAATTTGGATTAATATTTATATGAGCATTTAATTACTGGTATTCTGTAAATACCAAAATTAATTTAAATAGCGATTTAAAAATTTCAAGCTCATATATATCGTCATTGCATTGAATGCATATGCTTTGAAAATACACAACTTGCCATATTGTCTCATCAATGAGTGTGCGTTGTAGTATTATTGATTAAGCCTATTTCCTTCATTTTACTTCCTGCAGGTAAAAGTGAAGAGCAACATATTGCATGAATGAATCATAAGCATTTGAAAATGATTTATAATCACACTGATAAATACCTTATTTAAATATCTTTATTAGGCCAGTGGTCGGCAACTTTATGTGCTACAGTGCTAAATTTGCACATTGACGGTAGTGTGCGCGCCAAATTAATTTCCACCTATAAACAATTGCCACATTGAACTTCAAATTATGACGCACCCACATCTCCCATTTCTGTGTTGATAACAACTAACGGTAGGCACATTTGGCGAGTGAATAACATACAATTGGCATGTCTTTCGGTTACTCTAATACAAACGACGTACAACATCCATGCGCAGATAATAATAAATTTATGGACAATTTTTGGTTTTATGTAATGAAAATGAGTGCCCCAAAAAATTGTTTTCGAACGGCAGTTTGCAGTCGACCACAGCACTAGGCGTTTTCGAACATTTTTGTTAAATCAAAACTTCTTTACAAACGATAAGAGACTTTTCAAGTTTGCAAAAATATATTTACAACAGCAAGAGAGCGATGCTTAAATATATGGACACAAAGGCCAAAGCGAAGTAGTACCGTATGTGTCACAGTGGACTACTAGACTAATTTTTAATTTTGAGGACGTCATCGCACACAAAAAAACTAATTCCATAGAGCTCACAGGAATTTTGGAAATAGATAAAAGTAATAGCCTTCTAGCGAAAATGCAAGCTTCAACCACTGAACATTTCAAAGCAATCGGTTCAGTAGTTAAATCAAATAGCGACTTTTTTCACAACAATAATATAAAAACAAAACGATCTGTATGTCCACTTCTTGTCCAATAATGAATGCACTTTTATCTAAATTCAGAAGAAACATTAGTATTAAACAATTTTTCTATCTGGATATCTCATGATACTTTTATCAATTTTTTTGGGGGTTCTGAAAATATTGATTCAAGGATATTTTATAACAGTAGTCATTTTATAACAGTTTTTATGTAATAATGCACCTGAATTGGTATTTGACGATATTTTATATTGAAGTAAGAAGCCAATATTCTTTTTTATATTCTTACATTCAATTTGAAGTCAATATTATCCATGCAGAGTATTAAATGATATTATATATCTTTTAAAATAGCCTTTTTTTTGCAAAACCGACCTTGAAATTGCGCCCTGATCTGAATAATTAATAATGCTCAGCCAATGACGATGAAAGATTAATCGTCGCCCGTCCGTTACCAGAAATGAATTCAGTCCAAGCATAGATAAAAACAGTTTACTGTATCAAATACATTTTGATATAAAATTCACAACTATGGAATATTAAGTGTTTTAAAACAGGCTATGTCCAGCAAATAAATTTACTCAAAGAAATGTAAATTAATAGAAAATTAGTTTGGCAGTGTAAAAGTTTGAGATGAACATTGTTGTGATTGATCTTCTATTTTTACTACATATTTACGTTTTACGACATATTTATATGACTTTCACCCTGAACAAGGGTCTGCACAAGAAGCCACATGCTAGTTTTAGAAGACCGTAATCTTTTCAGTTGGGCACTGCCTACCCAATTTATCACACTCTGGGTAAGGTGATGGGTGTGAGATTCCCCCTGCCATCATCACATGATACCATCATGGTTAATTAAATATCACCCTTATTTAACTAGGCCACTACACCCGTCCTAAAAATGTTGTCTGTTTTTCGTTTCGAGCATCAGTTATTAAATGTTATTAAATTAAATAATAAATTTTTCAATTTAACTGTTTCAAGTGATTTCTAAAATCCAGAATTTGATATATAACGAATTTGAATGTATTTAAATATTCGATTCATTTCGGACGTATTTGATTGAATCATTATTTGTGTTGGTGCATTTGCAACATCATGCTATTTCTCATTTTGCTTATTTATGTGAAAGGTAATAGAATGCAAAATTATGGCCATTACCACATTACTTCCTCAACTGCTCATGTTCGCTTAGTATTGAAGATTACTCATTTGCAAATTCGCAGTAAGAGACTATATTTATTCAACTTCTCTAATGGTATACTCAGTTCTGGCCATTTTTATCATTTTTACATAATGCTCACTCAAACTTTTCACTCTGAGCAAGGCCCCATACTATCAGATACTGATATTTAATGATATGTAATTGGGCGACAATTTTTGGAAGGACCGTAATATTTCTGATTTGGCATCACCTATCAAATTTACAGTATGAGTGGGCATGGAAAGTTGAACCAGAGTGTAACACTATATGCCAGCTCGGTTAAGTCCAACGCTTCGACCATTAGGCGATTACGCCCACAGATCTTACGGTACTCCTGAAGTATTCGCAATCAAGATGTCGCACAACCTGAACCCTAACCTGGTACACCACCTGAGTTCAGGTTGTGCGCCATCTTGGTGCGCTTACTTCAGGAGGTCCGATCTTACTTTATATAAACAGGCCATACAATGATATCAAAATTACTTTTGAGTAATATTCAGTGGATAATCTCGCAAAGTTAGGTTTTGAATTACATTTCATTAAAAATATTTATATTTTCTTTGTCCCTATAATACAAAACTATAATGCAATTTTACAGCTATTGGGCTTCTAACTTCTGTAGGTCTATAAACTATTTTTTCCATGTCTCATTAGAACCAATTTTTTGCTTTATCTCCTGAATGAGAACAATATGTCGAGTATTCAACTGCTGCAATATTGTAATGCAATTGTATAGAATGTCCATAAAGTCTTAAATTTTTTTTAAATTGCATAGGAAATTTATCGATAACTTAGTTGTTTTGGCCCTCACAGATGTATTAAATGAAGTAAAAATACTTCAACAATTACTGATTAAAAAATACCCCTTTTTCCAATTTGAATTCAAATTGATTCAGGTCAGGCAGAGTGTGAATCACCTATTTTCATATATATGATATAAAATTATTCCTGAAAGCTTATTTTCATATTATAAATGTTTGATAGTTCGGTAAAATTAATAGAATGTCACAGTTCAAAGTTGAGGATATATTTAATCTCTACTACGACAGGTGTGAAGTAGATAATATAAAGTTGTAATTTCATTCTAATTAAGCAAAAATTTTAAATCAATAATTCGGTGAATGTAACAATTTGTTTACTGCATAGATGCATCAGAAATCTGTTTAGCAAGTAGTAAACCCTGGTGTAAAGTAACTTATTAAATCTCAAAATTTTATGCCAATGTTTCTGAACCTAGGAGATTTCCTCCCCAGAAAAGAATCTTGCCATTTTTGGGGGGTATTTTGCTTTTTTATTCGCTGCTGTATTACTCAATAATCTTTAGTTCTGTGTTACATATTTATTTACATTATAAATAGGGCTGGGCATTTCGAATCGAAACAAATAGTAAATTATTCGAATCGGTTTAGAGCATAATTTGGAATCGCCGCCATCTTGTTTTTTTCTTTCCGCCAATCGTCGAGGTAAATATCTTATTTTTTTAAATTTTTTCAACGCTATTCCGACATATGACTCTTTTCTGTAGTGAGTTATTACCGTAATGAAAATGTGTTTTTATTGTATGTGAATGCTCAGCATTCAGCAATATGTCTGAGTGATATATTCTACGTTTTCAGTAATTTATGTGTCTAGAGGACCTAATACAATGAGAAAGTTACATACAATTTCATACCTTCCCAGTATTCGAGATTCGATTCGATTCTGAAATCATCAGGTATTCGAAAATGCCTAATTATAAACCAATTAAACCGTGGGAAAGCCAGAGTGTGAGTCGCGCATATCCTTAGCTAAGAATCCATTAAAGATTGAATAAATAAAGTAGTTTTTAGGGAGGATTATAGAGTTTAAAAGTAGGCGAAGGAAGGAATTTAGCGAAGAAGGCCAGGCGTTCCTGATTTATGCAATGGCAAGTATCATTTGTTATTAAGCTTAATGTGATATATCAAAGCTTATTATTAGCAAGAACATGTCAACAGTCGACTTTGAACTTTACTTCATGCAGTGTCTTTTATATATGTTATATTCAAATTAATTAATCAATTTTATTGATTGATTATTTTTATCGATCTGTAGACGATGATATCATGCGGTCTGTATATGTCATTAACCAAATAAATGTAGCCGTCTTGGAAATGAACAATTGATTACAGTTGTACGAGTTAGTATACATATTTACACGTCCACTGGAACCGTCTTGCCGGTTCAACATTGTCTAATTTTTCACAACCTGGGTGGAGTATGAACCCAAATCTCCAACCTTTGACCCTAGTATAATTGGTTCATCACACCAATAATTTGAACGCAGTTGCTCATCTGTTAAAGGTATCGGACTTAACCATGATGACATTCCTGGGTAAACTATCTGGTTAAAATACCATTTGAATAACCTCACCTAGGGTGTAGTAAATTAGACAGGAAATGCCAAACTGGGCAAATTCTGTCTTTGCAAAATGAAATACCAGGAGAGTGGTTCCCAAACTATTTTGATATATATCTACTTTTGCCTATTTTGGATTGCACTATTCATATTTCCGTTATTTGTTCAATTTCAAAAAATCCTTAGCTTGAAATTTTTTCCCGGTTGGGAAACACTGGCGTAAGGCCTTGTTCAGAGCAAAATGCATGTAGATATAAAAAGATTATGTAATGTTATAACTCAATTTTGTTTATCTTCATATTATTCATCCTCCATAGCTCCTGTAGGGTCCTAACCCCCATGTGTTAGAAACTCTGAACTTCGACAATAAAAATACCAACTCAGAATTATTATGATTAAATTGATGAATGAATGTATAGTGTCGGCCTGCCTGTCCGGTCACTTGCTCTCATTATCAGACAGTTTCAATCCAATCAACCATGAATTATAACATTTCCAGACACTGCTTTAAATCTCTTATTCATGCTTGGCTAAATTTATATTGATTTTATTTTAACTCAGACTAAGGCTATAAGGCTATAAAATTCTCTCACATTCAGCGTTGTTGATTTATTTACTGTGACGTATGCTTCTTGTTTTGATCCCATCCTAACTATTATATGTCTATATAATTATGACGCAAAACATCAAAGTAAGGAAAGCAGCAACAACACATTGTTGACATGTACAGGAAATAACAGTATTTGACTTTCATTTTGAAACTTGTATTCAGGGATGTCCAAGACGATTCGAATACGGTTATATCCGATTTAGTAAATTCTCGATTTTAGGAATAATTTAGAATATTTCTATTGAAAAATGTCTTTTTTAAGCATTTAATATTTTATGATACACGTCTAACAGAATAATAAAGAGAATCTGAATTAAAGCAGTGTTTATCTCCCTTTTTCTGCATAACTAAATTTGATTTCTCTGAATTTACAATTGTCAACAAATCCATTTCAGAATTCGAAAGGATTGCAGTTATATTCAAATCATTCTTGCAATTCATCGACTCATCGACTTTTCTGATTAATGACCAGAGATGACACGATCTCAGTTCAATTGAAGTTCAAAAAATTTTTTTTTAAATATTATTCATCTGGTGACATTTGTTTACAGAGCCGATAAATTTTGATCAACAAAATTGATTTTCATACGTTTGAAAGAATAGTAGGTTTCAAACTGCCTACCCTTTTTCTATGCTATTGTTTGATTATTAGGTATTATACATCTTTGCTCTAATCAAGTCTTTGGATAGCCGCATATATCTAAGGAGATAATTGGTTTGAAGGGATTAAAGTTCAGTTCATTTGGTACTCCTGAAGTATGCGTACCAAGATGTCGCATAACCTGAACCCTAACCTTGTACACAACCTGAGTTCAGGTTGTGCGCCATCTTGGTGCACATAAGTCAGGAGGTTCGTTCATTTTACATGTCCCACACAACTTAATATATATTACTCCTTGGGAGCATAGCATAGATGGAAAATTCATGTGCATACTTTTTTTTATTTGATGCTGATTTACGCCCTTCGCTTTGAACGAGGCCTCACTAATATCTGACTATTAGGACCGTTTCCGCATTGCCTACCCAATTTATTTTACCCTGGGTGAGGTGGGGTGCCTAGGGTTTGAATTCGGAAAAAGTATCGAAGTAGTTTCCTACGAGTCAAACTTGTCAATTAATTACAATTAAATCTCATTCAATTTTATCATTTTCATATCACGATGCTGGGATTAAATCTTTATAAATGATTGTGACATCACCATGGACTTTTTATATCCAATCCAATACTAATTGTGTTACTATTTTTTAAATTTATGTTCATGTTTAATTCATTGGTTAAATACAAAGATCTGCTATCTGATGGGCATAATATGCAAATTATGTGTTGGAATTTATATGCAAATTATGTGTATCAGACCTTTCAGATTCATTACTATCATGAGAATAATTGGTGGTGGGGAAAAAGTGCCGAAGATATCTAAATACAGGGTGTTTCGTAAAGTAGACAAATAATAACAGACGTTGTGTCTGTTTGCCTTGAATTGTTAATACACAGATTCTGACATAATATTGATAAAATTTATAAGGTAGCGTTTTACTATGACGCTGCCAGTGCGTTTCTAATCAATCATATCTTAGATTATATTTGATTACTCAATGATTATGTATGGCAATTATTTGAATCGGCTGAATATTGACTGTTACGTAAGTGAATGCGAGCAGCTGTAATGGTTATCATTTACCTGAGTTTTTTTTATGAGTAGACTACAAGCTTTAATTTTTTTTTTAATTTTTTAAATCTTCTGCCCTGTACAAGGCTTTCAACAAGCAGCCACAGCTAAATAAGGATCTACTATTGTTTGCAAAGAAGGAATTTTTTTGGTTCGGCCTTGCTTACCCAATATATATTACCCCATGGGTGAGGTGGTGAGCATGGGATTTTAACCCAAGATTTGAACCAGTGAGTCTAACGCTTCAAACACTAGACCAGGGTCTATTCAAATACTGTTTATTTATGCTCTTGGTTTTAGAGTATCAAAACTTTTTAGATTTGCCACAGTTTATGCTATATCTCATACTTTGAGCTAAGGTAACTGCATGGACAGGGTTGAAAATTGGGTCTTGAATTGGCTTGTATCCAATTATATAAACCAACTGCCACATTGCGGCTCAAGATTGAACGATTCGGTTTAAAAATTGAAGATTTATTCAAAATGCTGATGGCATTCCACACTAACTCGTCAGTGTTTTCCTGAAATTTTATTTGAAATTTCTTTTACTAACTGATTCGATTGGGGAACATAAATTTATCATTCATTTCACATGAATATAACTCATTTGTAGCTTTTGAGCTTATTATATATTTTCAGTATACTATCAATTTGTAAGTCTTTCTATTTAAGGCTTAGCTTATAACACATTTTAGCCTATTATCGGCTTTGGTTAATTATAGAGTGTATTAACCACATAATTATATATTTGAAAAGCCTGTAAACGTCATAACAGTGAAGTTCTTATTCACATCAATGGTACCTCAACGGCAACAACATAATATTATCCATTTGGACCATTGATCATATGAAACCTGAAACCTCATTTTATATGGAAATTTGACTTCAATATTTCTGCATCATGGCCACATTGCATTACAGACAGCTATATTTGAATATGCATTGCAATTGTTGGTACCCCCAATTTTCCGGGACCCCGCACTAAGAGACCCTTATTCTCAATCGTTCTGTCTGTGTGTCTGTTTAGCTGTTTGATTGAAATTTTTCATGTAGGTTATGCTGTCAACCTGTGTTTAGTGTGTAGTGTGTGTTTCACCTACAGTCCGAATTGATATTTCGTTTCCATGGTAGCAGCAAAAAAACATGCCGATCGTTGAAAATTTTCCATTTTTTATAATTTTTCGTTATTCATTCGTCAACCAACTATAATATTGAAATTCCGAGAATGATACTTGGCGAAAAATTTTTTTTTATCCAACAACAGCATTTCGTCTCGATAGTTCATAAACTGAGGAAGCTCTTGGTTTCAGTGAACATGTTTAAATTATTAGCAACAGGATAACTTTTGCGCGAAGAAAACTACGAGATTCCCAGCGCTTACAATGAACTGGCACTTTTGATACAATTTTCTCTGCACAATATTGCTGGCATATTCCCCTGCATTGGCAGAGGTCCATGCTGGACGATTACTGGATTTTTTGATACATTCCTACCTTTTCCTATTTTGAAACTCTCCATTCTCCCCTCACTATACATAATACATACAAACTTTGTTTCTATTTGCAATTCATCATTAATGGATCATTAGCTGATGATATGAGGATTTTTAAACAGTTCTTCGTAAGGTGTGAATGTATATTTGCCATAATACTACTAAATGAGTCAATATTAGAAATACTACACACAAAGACATGAATACAAAATCTCTTTGTCTGAAACAGTATAATTCCTAGATTGGATAAACGTACGAGAGGTCATGGTATGTCATATTGTTACCGGTAAGTCAGATTATCGCCTTTCCTCTCCCCTGAGTTAAATATGAAAATCTATCCTATATTATTGGCACTAGGCTTATTAAATTCAATTGTTCATCCTTTTTTTATTATCCTTTTGTGTGCATTAACACATAATCGCATGCAGTTGTAAATAATCAAATGTCAAATATGCTAATTGATTTGTTTGCAATAATTGATAATTGTATATCTTTTGACAACACCCATTCAAAATTAATCATTGGATCTTTTTAATAAAGAATAGTCGGAAGTGTTTAATTGGACGGATAATAAATTACCTAAAAATATTTTGATGGTTTTTGTCCTTGGTAAACAAGATAAGATATATAACGCTAATCTTTATATGTTTCGGTTTGCTGTATTGAAGCAAATTTCTTTTAATTTGTAGTGATTTAGTGTTTCTCTGTATATAACCATAACTTTTATTTGTCGAATCGCTTTTGCTTCAGATTCATTGTCTGGGTATTTGGGCTTGGTAAACTAGAGTTTATGGTGTTAAGATATTTTATTTGAAACTTATTGCGTAATATAAAGAATGATTGGTTTTATTATCTGGTGGAAACATTAATCTGAATTATCTTGCGCTTTATGTTGTTAAGTCCACACATTCTTGAAATTTTATTGTACTAACGATATAAATTATTTTTAATTGCAAAAACATGTTTGAAGACTATAAAATATTTACTACCTTCACCTGTTATTTTTTATAGTATCATTGAACAAACTCAATTTAAGAGGTGACATTCTTGTGCTTGGCGAACCATTACCATTGTTTTCTGGCAACACGTTTGCTACCAATTTCAGAAATAGCTATAATTGAATAATTTCCTATTCTAAGTATATTATGAAATATTCCGGGTACTACCGTAGGGTGTGTACCATGTTAGGGTTAGGCCATAATTTTACTCAGATTTTCCTTATTTTAGTTCTCTCTAACGAGTTCGGGGACTGTCTGTGTTAGCCAAATGAATATACCGTCTGCTCATAGGCTTACGTCCCTTTACACAACTTGATGTAAAGCAGGCGAACAAAATTAGTTACCTCCATATTGGTACTTCTGGTGTGCCCCATTTTGAATATTGAAGATCAAATATATTCTAAATTAGGTTCATATTCAATTTATACCCAATGAAATCTTGAAAATGAACTGAAGTTAAAGTTCTCTATATGTTGGAACAGTGATTTTCGACGGGGTTCGACATAGGGTTGCTATAGTATAGTCCAGAGGTTTCACAAGTTTCCATTTAAATCCAAGAGACTACAATAACATATTTATATTGTTTGAAATTAACTAAATACCGATGAGGTTTACTAATATTATTGAACTTGCTAAAATTCAAAAGAAACTTTTGTTTTTCCATATTAGGTTTGCTTTTATGTATATTTATAGTTTTTATACGAAAAAGAATTTCAGATTAGTTCTGGACATCCCCGGTTACAATACGATATACAATTTTGGGTTAACCAAGATGGCGGACACCGGAACGTAGTATGTGTACACGGTTAAGTTCCAGTGTCCCCCATCTTGATTCACATACTTCGAGAGTACCCAATTTTGTACATCTAAAATTATAAAATTACCGTATTTATAATTATAAAACTACCAAATTAATAATTTTATGTGTTATAAATTTCATATCTAAGCAATTTCTTTTGTTGTCGAATAAGTGATAATGAATATTGATCTGTTCTGCGAAAACACTACGAAAATAATAATATAATAAAGTTTTTCAGATATGAACGATGATTTTGATTGGTCATTTGATTTTGTTTTTGTCAAATTCAAAATAATTTATCTGCTTTTGTTTTTCAGAATAAATATAATATGTTTATTTGTTATTCCCAGAAACACTGCTTCCCCCTTTATTTCTATTTTTCTTGTCCTGGTGTCAGTTTTTTGGTTGTTATTGATTGAGGTTTTAATCCCATTTAGTTTTCTGTGGTATTGTCTGTAGTTTAGCAGTTTTGTACATTTGCATATAACCATACTTGATAAATTAGGAAAATCAATATAAAAAGGTTTATTTATGTATATACCATATATGGCCGATTGTGTATATCAGCACTAACTCTTCTTTCTCAGAAGTGACAATAGGGCTTTGTTATTGGAATGTTCACCCGCGAATCCCACGTCAATTATACGTCACAATTATGAGAGCATTATCATAGGAATCCGAACCCATTTTGACAAACAACATCCTTGTACTTATTTGGAGTATTTAAATTTCATATGGGAACACTGCTGATGACTTCTGAAATTTCACTTCTCTCCTTTTTGTATTTATTCTAATTTGAAAAATATTGTTTAATCAATACACTCCGAAGTATGGATCAAATTAGACTATGCCAATATGTTTATATTTACTGGGTTTCATTTTCAAAATAATAAAGAAATATGTTAGTTACACCATCAGTGTGTCACTTCTCAGTCTTCCCCAATTTTATGTTTATTATGGTGTAATAGGCAATGACTAATTCACTTCTATTAGGCATAACACCCGCGTGACCTCTGAAACTAATCCCAACCAATCAATATCTTTTAACCAAATTGTCAGATCGCTGTTAGGTGGTAAACAAAACTATTATTCCCATTCAGAAAATTAATGTCAATAATCATGTAATTTAACTTATGTATCATTTTTGATATTTTGAATTATTGTGTATCTTTGTTGTCTTCTTGTTACATGCTTAGAAACAGCTACTTGACCTATATAGCTTTATATGTTTGAAATACAGGCAGTAAAAGGTTTCTTATATCAATCAATGCTTGAATTTGAATACATAAAAATATATTACAGCAAGGGTGCATTACTCAAATGTGCCATGCCTAGTTCGAAATTTGAATATTTGTTGGTATTCTAAACAAACTTTGATAAAACATATATTACGGTATATACTCAACTACATACTCAAACAGTTTAATGTCTTCAAGACGTTGTTGAAGGCAATTTAAGTTTATTTAGATATAAACATCGAGTTATTAAAATTTATTATAAATGCAAAAATTACTTTTTTCCAAATGATGTCATGCCACATACGAGCTTATGACGTGCCATATTGGGCAGGCGTGCCTCGTGTTGTGTACCCCTGTACCCATGGAAACCGAACCCATATACCATATAATTTGGTCCATTACCATATAACATGAGTTAGTGTCAAAAAAGATTTTATCGCGACCCACGTCAGGACCCCCATTTGGAAGAGCCCTGATCTAACCAATGATTACATGAAAACCCTGTATGAAGAATATGGATGACGATATTTTTTTCTGTGAAAAGATATATACATCAATAAATAATTTCCTATAATTGAAGTCTAAACAGCTCATAGTCATACTATTGAATTTCAAAATCTATTTCTGTATTCTATTGTCTTCTATTTTTACACAATGAGTATCATTTTGTCAAGATGAAATTGAGTCGCAGCTACTTTCTCCAATCATCTGTGGACCATAGATATTCCAATTGTGGAAGAGTCTGTATATCTATGGACCTGGATTGAATTATGGTTGATTTATCACCAATGGTTGGTTACATAAAATGTTTTGAAACTGTATACAATAGTAGGGTAATGTTTGAAACAATAGATTAGTCAGCATTTATTTGTATTATTATTTCAGGATGGTTCTGGCTTTACAAAACTATCTCTCAAAGTGTAAATTTCATCCAATTCTTTGCCTATTTTGGATTTCTGTATACTTCTTCACAATGCATATCCACTAATTGTTCAATCTCTTAAGGATCCTTAGATAGTGTAATTCGCAATTCACACCCTGGCTATTGTAAAGTTTGAATATTTTATGTTGTGTGCATAATATGTGTTAATAAGTAAAACTACACCCAATACAGGTAATATATCTGTATTTCTTTGTGGAAACAAACAAAATTTTTCACTGGGGTTAAATTCCTCCTACCTGTTTAGGAAACTCTGGACTCTAAATTGATGTTCCTATTTAAGCAGTCAAGTTATGATGTATTCCAAATTTTACAGCAGAAGATTTGGCCCGAATTTTGAGTTCAAATGGCAAGTTTGCAAATTTCAGTTATTGTTGATTCGAACATTTCTAGAATTATTATTAGGTTATAACTTATAACGATAATTTTATACAATTATCTTCATGGGACGTTTGTGTAACTAAATTCTCTGAATTATCTCTCCCGGAATTATATATATTTCTTAATAAGTCTTTTCTTATATTTACAAAGGTATTTATGAGCAATGAAGAATTACTTTTCCTAGTCTAGACTGTGTCACTCAATTAGAACACTCAATCATATATGATTGAGCGGTAAACATACATAATTTATCTTAGATTTATCCATGAAGGATCGTATTGTGGGAAATATTAGTTTTGGGTGTAATCGAGGTTGTCTGAATTATTGTTTAGCGGTCATCTTCTGTTTGCTGATTCATTGACCACTATACTTCATCTATTATTTATACATCATTCATCATATTCAATTTAGAGACTTGTAACAGAATAGAGTAGGGTGATGACTGGAATTTTATATGTTAAGGAGAATTTAAAATGTCTGTTTGCTTCTGAATAAATGTCATTTTATTTTGTCAACCATTACCTTATGCTCATTATACCTTTTGAATACATTTTGTTGTATACTGGATTGGTTTTATAATATCCACATTTTATTTAAACTTTGAAGACCACTGTTTTATCTTCACAAATTTTATTGAGAATAGGATTTTCCAAAAAAAATGATTTTGTAAACTTAATATTCAATTCGAAAATTGTGAAATTATGTTTGTTAGTATACTGTATCCTCTGTGTACTGAACACTCCTTTTTTGTCTAAATTTCACATGAAGTATTAATTAAGTATTGACCAGTGGTCCCAATGTATTTCGTTATATTTCTCTCTTTGCCTATTCCGTGGGGGAAATTTTCAGTGGTTGAAGATTGTATTTTTCGACAGAAGGCCATTACTTTTATTTATTTCAAAAATTTCTGTGGGATCTGTGGGATTCGTTTTTTGAGTGTGAGAAGTCATAAAAAGTTGTGCACTTTGTTGCGGTTCCGCTATAATGTTGGTCATAAAGAAGACTGGTGTACAGGTAGTCTACTGTATAGATTGCATACTCATGCTACTTCGCTTGGGCCTTCATGTTCGTATATTTGAGCATTGCGCTCTTGTTATTATATGCAGTGGCCTAGCTAATTTCATATGCTCTTTTCTAAGAACTCATTTATATAAATTCATTTTCTTGTAGCTGTTTTCCTGATTGTACTGACATGAACAGTTTCAAGTCTTTCGCCAATCATTATTTACTCATGCCTAATTTTACCATCGCCATGACTCTACTCAGAGATCACTCTCTTTTATTGAGTGAGTTCACATGACCTTGATTTGAGCAATTTTTTCATTTTTTTCTCGGAGAAAGAAGAATACAGCTTTATTTCTTTACATTGTTTTCAATGCTCGGCTCTAATATTTTTCATGATTTCTATTTCAGGATAACTTGCTGTTTTGTGATTCGTGCGATCGTGGATTTCATATGGATTGTTGTACACCTCGTATCACACATATGCCTAAAGGTATTTATTTCACCTTATTCATAATTAATGTGCAGAGTAAATTAATTCAGTCTTTGTGATTGCCTTTTTTGCCGAATATTTTAGACTTATCTGGTGTTAATGTAGGCATTTTCTACATATATTCTGAATATTTCATTAATTTATCATATGTTAATAAAATAGACAGAATTGAACAATAATAAAACGCATCCAAAGTTCGTGCAGAAAGGAAAGTGGGAGCTATATTTCAATAGTTATATTCTAAATTTTCATTTTTTGGTTGGCTTTTGAAATTTGAAATGGAACAATGAAATATGAAAAACAATGAACTTTTTCAATAACGTATAAATGGTCAACTATAATGGCGTCATGGATTAAAATCTTGAGTTTGAATCCCATCCGCACCACCCCACCCAGGGGTGAAAAAAGTGGGTAGCTCCTTACATAATAGTGGCTGCTTCTGCAAACCTTTGTTCCGAGCAAAAAACAGTAAAATTTCACATATTATGCTTTTTATACAAAAATTATTGAATTTACATCCACTGGCGTAACTCTATATAACGTGGTTATAATTTTGTTATCAATTGGTATTACATTACTGTGGTTGCTCATAACTTTACTCTGTGACGACTCTCCTTCATTTCTGAGTGACTGTTAGTGATCTTGCTTAGAGCGAATCTCTTATAATTGTATAAATTTATGAAATAATTACTTTCATTTCAATGTAATTGAAGTTTATTTGCATGTTTTCATTGGCATTGATCCCACAATCATTTATGTACAAGGACAAGTCATTTCGATTATTATAACGATCTGTCTTTTTGGCTCATTTTCTTGTCTATATAGATGTCTAGCGTTTCGAAAATGAACATTATTACATTATTGATCTGAATTTCATATAAGGTCAAATTCATTTATTGAGTACGAAGGAATTGATTGTGCATGCACTGCTGCATGTCTAATGCTATTTATAAATTATAAACTTCAAGGCATAATATACGTAATATGAAGCCAAAAAAATGAAAAATAAAAATTTGTAAAACTAATGCAATTTTTACTGTTATTATCTAGTTTTTTCTAGTTTGTGCAAAATGTCCCAAATTTAGGAAAGTTTTTGGTACAATCAAACACAAACAGAAGTTCAAGTGTGAACGAATTGAATAATTCGGACCAGTGGTGTGCAACAGGCGGCACGCGGGCCACAACACATCCCACCGAGCCATTTAGTTGGCCCACTCAAATTTTCCCATCAATCATAAAATCCTAAGCCGACAGTTTATGTTTAAAAAGGCGCTCACATGGCTAAAAATACAAAATGATTTTAGTTCTTGTTGCTGCCCTTAATCTTTCACCGCTCTGCTCGGTGCCTTTAATGAAAGAAGTCTAATCGATAGCCACTATCTCTTTTCTTGCCTTACCCGCGGCGCTCTGGTTGTTGCTAATTTTCTGATTCGTTGTGTACATGGAAAAATGAATTTTTGTGTTGTCCAGCTAGATTTCTAAAGTTGGTTATATGTCCCACCGACAAAGAATGTTGGGCAATGCACACCCCTGATTTATACCACTTTCGTAGAAGTACCGGTACTTAGGAAATTTATGGGCCCCGTTTTTTTGGGGTCACCCTGTCTGTAATAGATACATTTTTGATCAAAATTTTAATTGCATTTGAGGTACCTACAAATTTTTCTGCGCATTTACATAACCTGTTTCCAGACAAAGGGGCAATCACTAGTTCAATCTGTACTAACATTATGTGGTGCTGATGTGCACACACTGCTCTTTTTATATGCAGTATCGCTATCACTCAAATCAAGGTTTCTAGTTCTTTGAGTGATAAAAAAAAATGATAGAATAAAGTACAGTATAGCTAGTGGAAAGTTTCAATCGAATCTCTTTGCTGATTTTCTGAAAATCAAATTTGCTTTTTGTTTATGCAGGATCTTTCATATGTCAAATATGTAAAGCCGAATCAAGGCGTCCACATTCAAATCGTACGAATAAAAAATCATCAGCAGTTCATCAACGACTCATCTCTACATCTTCAGTGGACAATAATTCTGCAGGTTAGATAAATCATTACTGTTAAATGGTCTGTCTTTGAATGCTAACAGTTGGAATCCATTCAAATGTTTTTCTTATTCAAATTCACCCATTACATTGAGAGCCAAATTGGGTGCACCTGAGATTTTAGGGTGATCACGGCACGATGGTGTGGCCATAGTACTAAGCTTTAAGAATACGCTCGCCACCGCACCTCTGTTTTTCCTTCGTGGGTTTGAAGGTTATCCCATTGGGGATAATTATCTATGACTTATCGGCTTTCCTATAAAGTTTTTTTTGAAATTACTTGTAATTCTGATGGATATATTCTGGTCCTTCCTAATCATAGTATCTTCTCACCCAATTGTGGCGAATTGTGCAGAGCCTTGTTTTGAGGAGAGGTGTAAATGCGTCATATAAAAAAACATGTAGGGTTTATTAAGCATCACCCTAGTGCTCTGGGCTCAAAAACAGAGCCCAGGCACCTCAAGTATGTGGCGTATCGAAGCTTCTAATGAAGATATGGTCGGCACAATTTTTCAATTATTTTTTGATTTGTCTTCCACAGTTCCCAAACACACTTTGCTTCTAGCTTGTTGATTATCAATCTCATATGCTTCTTCTGTCCGACTGCATGGTTTGCTAACAATTTAATTTGGATTATTACCTTTTCAGATGCTGATGATGGTAATGCAAAAGCACATGAAGTAATGACGGAAGACGGGCAATATTTTCTTCAAGTTCCATATCATAAAAAACCAAAGGGTCTGATCGACGGCATGACAAGGTGGGTGGCTTGAATATGTTTTTCTAGTAAATTATATGGATGTCCCAAAATAAATTACTGGAAATTATACACAACTACGAGAAAGGCGTACCATAGGTGTAAAAGACAACAATCAAGTAAATCATTTAGGAATACGCTCGCAGCCGCACGCCGAATCCTGTAGGGGATAATTGTGTGAGGGAGGATTGCTGAACACCTCACCGCCGTAGGGTGGTTCATGTAACCACTGGTCGGTTACAGCTCCCTCCACCGTCAAGTCCATGTATCTGAAACAAATAACTGGCTAACAAATCCCATACCCGACATGGACTGGTAACCGGATGTGAGACTGTGGTTCATATGATTTGGCCGTCTTGTCGACTTTCCTCTCCTTTAGGATTAATTTGTAAATCCTATCTTGCTATCCTTTAACAATCCCATTTTAACGATGACAACATTCATATAGTATTATATTTCTCATCATCTACCACGGAAACTAATTTACGAATTCCTATGCCATTATTTTGCAATCAAACCATATTCTGTGTAATCTGTGATTAAAATAACTTGAACAAATTTAATTGGAGGCCATCTGGGAATAGGCCCGATAGGAGAGATTATAATGGTTGTTTATGACTTTAGCAAAGTTCATTCCAGTTTGATTCTTGCATTCAGGTAGTTGTGAAATACTGAAACCGGAAAAGTTTTGTAATTTTGATGCAAAAATTTTATTTTTAAATTGCAAAAATATTTTAATTGTTTCAAATTCATAATTTATTAAGCTTGATTCAGGAATCGCAACTTTTTAATTCCAATGTTCTTAAAATCTATTTGTCTTCATTATGTTCGTAAACTTTTTCATATCTAGCACAGTATTTGTTACATAATGTTAGCATTTGAGATATTCAAAATAGAGTTTGTAAGCAAATACTGGGGTAATCCCGTAGTGTGTGTACCAGGTTAGGGTTAGGCTATAATTTTATTCCGATTTTCCTTATTATAGTTCTTTTACGAGTTCGGGGACTGTCTGTTTAGTCAAGTGAATATACCCCCTGCCCATGGGTTTCAGTCCTTTACACAACTTGATGTAAAGTAGGTGAACAAAATTAGTTACCTCCATATTGGTACACATACACTTCTGGAGTGTCCTACTTGGTACCAGGGGTCGGGTTTGGCCCATTATTGACATGGTGTGATTTGTATATCAATCTTTTTTCTATAACTTGGAAAGCAAACAAATTTGATATCACGATATGCTGAAAAGTTGATTTTACCTGATGCGTCAACTGATTATCTGAATATTAATTCATTTGAAACCTTATCTTTGGCAACAAATTTTTCCAATAAAAAAGCAAAAATTTGAAATGACCGTTCATAAAATTGACTATCTAGTCGAAAAAATGGCTATGACCCTTTTCCAATTACTGCAATATTAAATTTATTTCCTCAAAAGAGGTAGCTAACTTATAATATTATATTTTCTGCCTAATATGGCACAAATGGAATACATTTATAATTTCTGATTGACATCACAATTGTAAATTATTGATTATTGACTATCTTTGCCTTAGGCTACTTTTTTGTTATCGATAATATTGCAAGGAATGATATTAAGGCATACTTTTAAACTTATATTTAGTTCCAATTAGTTATTTATAAAAATTATAAATATTTTTTGAAAAACTTTTTATTATAACTTAATTGCATATCAAAATAATATATCTATATATAGCTGTTATTGCGTAAAAAGGTGCTGGCAACTTTTATGAGTAATTTGTCTATTTTGGTGACCTGCTATTATTAACCTTGCTTTAAAAACAAACATACAAAATGAAAACGATAGTGTTTATGTTTTTTTAATTTTCAGATTCTTTACTCCCTCTGTGTCTGGCCGGAAAACAATGACATCACAAGCACGTACGACACAACTAATGATTATGCGAACGACGGCAAGCAGTAATGACGATGATTTTGCAAAAGACACAGGTACATTTTATATAATTTATTTGATGTCCTCGCCATATGGAGCAACACGGATAGAATACTCTTTGATTATGCATTTTATTGATGATTGCATCAGTTTGGTTTGAAGTTGGAATTCTTTTATAAAATTTATATCATAACCTCTAGTATCTTTCCATGGTGACATGCCTCGAAAGTTATGGTGTTGGTACCCTAATTTGCAATGGAACTTTTTTTAAAATGAAGTGTACATATGGATCATTTTGTTATTATGTTATTGCTCTTCCTAGTCAGTATTCTATTCTATTACTACTACTGGACTAATTGCTTTGAAATTTTCAGTGATTAAACTTATTTTTTTTCGGTAGAAGACTATTACTTTTTGATTATTTCAAAAATGTCTGTGGGCTCTGTTGGATTCGTTTTGTAGGCGATGACGTCATCAATATTTAAAAATTACACACCTTGTGGCAGTTCTGCATTTGCGTTAGTTGTAAACCCTGTGGTGTCGGCAGTCTCCTGTACAACTTCGTTTTGGCCTTTGTGTCCGTATATTCGAGCATCACTCTTTTGTTGTTTGTTATCATACTCAGGGGAGCATGTTCTGTAATGAAATTCTTTGTAAATCATTGCTTAATAATTCTTTGTTAATAAAGAGACATGATTATTTCTGTACCAAAACTTTTTCTGTGTCTCATTGACTAACGTGATTGTCTCATTTTTCTATTATCTAATTATATGTATAATGATGCTACATTAGTCAAGTTCCTGTGGTTAGCATTTATTACTCATACCAACATAATTGATTATGTTATTTTAACTAGGGTTATGTAGCGGACATTATGCACATTTAGTTGTAACTTATTTAGAATGAATTTTACGACAAAATAATATTGGATGTAGTCTACAGGGATTGCCAAAACCGAAGATTTTACCATCCCGAATATATTCTGAGAGCATGTTCCCGAAATGTATTATTGAATACATTCTAAATTGGGGCCAAGTTCATGTGGAAAATTATATAAATCACCATATCTTCTTGTTGATCATAGCTAAAACAACACAAACATAAGGTCATCGTTTCTCTGTGTTGCTCTGTTTAATAAAAATGTTCTTAATTATTCCTAAATTCTAAACTTTACCCTATCGAATGTAATGAATGTCGAATATTTTGATTTGCTTTTGACATTTTGTTGATTGGATTTGTCGGGATAAATAAAGACTAAATGCAATTTATTGAAGATACTTTGTTTTAACGTATCACCATGTTAATGGTCTAAAATGGACATCATCATTCACTGAAGTAATTGACTCTATATAAGTATTTTGATATTTTCAATCTACACAAAAAGTGTCCAATCCCAAGTTAATTTTCTGTATATAATGCATATATGGTTAAAAAAAGCTATTCATAAAATTTATATTCAATCTGAAAGCTCTATGAACAATCGAGAGTGCCTATCTCTAATTTATACACTTGAACTAATTAAGGTATCGAATTTCTGGAATACCGAATCATGAATGATTTTATCTTTGATTACCGGTATTCGTTTACCAATTGTTAATTCTATTTTATCTATTTCTTTATTACGCAATACCATGGTAATCAAAAATTTTTGATGACATCGTTTAAATTGTATTACATCCTAGAAATAACTATACAACATATAAGTTGTGCTTGTCAATGAACAGTTTTGATTTCCGTTCGTTATGAATGTAAACAGGATTAGTCATCTAATGTTCAATTTTGTATAATTTGTTTCTGAATTATTGTTTATGGTCTTGTACTGAACTAATGAAGTGGTAATTTGTGATTTTATGACATGGCTTAATTTAATGGAAAAAAGGATTTATTATGTCAAGCTCTTCAAGCTAAAAAAATACCTACTTTTAATTGTGCTGCTCATCGCGATCCAAATTGATATTTTTCAATATTGAATTTTCTTCAAAACAGTGTTATTTTGCATGCTAGAAATATTTAAACTTTATGTAATTCTGTAACTACTTCGGTTTTTGTAAATGTTCAATTGTTCGATCATCACATTTTGGGTTAGGAATATGCAAGACATTACACCTCTGATTACCCTTCATGGGGTTCTCAGGTGCGATTCCTGTGGAGTTGTTATGAGTGAGAGGAATGCCAGAGTCATTGGCGTATGGTGGTTCAGATGTCCGCTCGTCGGTTACAACTTCCTCCACCATAAAGTCCATGCGTTTGAACAAATACTTGCTTAAGTATTCCCACACCGACCGACATGGTCTGTTAACAGAACAAGGTCATATGATTAAGCCGTCTTACCAGCTTTCCGCTTCCTCTGGATAAATATGGAAATCCTATCCTATTAACATGGAATATAGCAAGCAACAAGAATATTTAGTCAATCATTTAGTTTCAATCATTAAAAACAGTTTAGTCATATGAATCACGTCATCCACATTTCTAGAAAAACAAAATTGTTATTTTATTTTGTTATTTCTTATTTCACAACAGGTGGAGGAAAATCATGCAAAGCTGATATCACCGAACTCGATGAAAACATGTTTTTTAAAGCAAGAGAAGAATCTCTGCAGGTGACCAGTTTGTTCACGTACTCACATAAGAATGTTTGTTTAGTTGTTGTTTCTAAATATATTAACGTCAAATGAAAGAATTGTGGTCACAATGTTTACTAATATTAACAACGGGGAGATTCTAACTTTGACACATAAGTCTAGAATTCTGAGGATTTCGAATGACTATCTTGTTTTCGGTACTCCCGTAGTGTGTCTACCACTACCAGGTTAGGGTTAGGCCATAATTTTATTCAGATTCTCCTTAATTCAGTTCTATTACGAGTTCGGGGACTGTCTGTGAATTTGTGAATACATTGGATTTGTATAAGATAAAATATGGAGCTTCATTTTTATCAGTCATGTTAGACAAGTTTCAATGAATTTTTGTCAGAATTTCTATCCATGTTATTGTTTCATTATTTTATTTCATTTTGGTTATTGTTATCTGGGATATTATTTATTATTTTTTTAAAAATTTGCAGAGAGTCGGCATTGTTGATAATGATATACCAGATCCATCTAAAACCAGATGTCCTGCACAAATTGAATTCGGGCAATATGTGATAGATACATGGTATTCATCACCCTATCCCCAGGAATATGCAAGGTGAAATTGTTTACATAATAATAGTAATCAAAATAATTGTTGTTTTTAGTTTTTCAAGCGATTCAAATTTTTTAAAACAGAATTTTGTAAAATCTCGTGACTCAGCAAAATGAATGCTGCAAAGTTTTTACGCACTGATACCCAAATATACAATTACTATTGAATGATACAGCAACACCAATACAATAAATAAACAATAAAATTTACTAGAAAACAAAAGTGCCAGGTGACCCAGTTTTGGGTCGCGAACCATAGGGCGTGATTTAGATAGAGCATTGTACTGAATTATGCTGGCATCGCAGCAATGGTTTCTTTCTAAATTGTAAGTCTGATCTGTTTTTTGGTTCTTTATTATATATCGATGCATTTTGATCGTGTTTATCACATCAGCCTTTATTAATGAGTATGTCAATACAATAACATGACAAATGCCCGGTTCAATAAACCTATTACTAATTCAGGCAAGCTATGCCAAACATAAATCATTTTGGATCCTTCGAAAAAAGTATTGTTTTTCTGGTATCGGTGCTCTTAATCATGATCTTTATTCGCAGCACAGTGTTAATATCTTTATTCTAAAATTATCACAGGTTGCCAAAGTTATATCTTTGTGAATTTTGCTTGAAATATATGAAGTCTCGTTCAATACTTCGAAGACACGCAAGAAAATGTAAATGGTTTCATCCACCTGCTAATGAAATATATAAAAAGGGAGATTTATCTGTGTTTGAAGTCGACGGGAATGTCAGTAATGTAAGTAATTTCTGTTGCCACATATTTAATCGTAAAACCTATTTTATGTACAGCGGTCTTAGACTCGAAAGGTCTCGAGCTGGGGTGTGCAACATTTTTTCTTGGTGGGCCATATAATCAACTTTAGACATTCAGCTGGGCCACACAGAAAATTAGTGTTTTGTGCTCGTATTCTGCTATCAATTGTCGTCGTCTTTTTACATTAAATCTATAAAGAGTAATTACAATGATAAATTCAAGTATCAAGACAAGACATTTTGTCATATAAAAGATCCTTGACATTTGTTGATGCTTGGGCCAATATTACCTTATTAGATGGTGATTGAGCCGAAGCTGAAGCTGCCAGGAATTTTATTGGATCCAGCTCTTGATCATCTAATTCTTCTTGACATTCCAAATTTTCTAATAATTCATACAAATAATGAAATCAGGGCTTTCCAGTTTGCAGTTTGTAATAAAACTGCTTTACTACAAAATGATTATTTTTTCAGATCTACTGTCAAAATATCTGTCTTCTTGCCAAGTTATTTCTTGATCATAAAACATTATACTATGACGTGGAACCGTTTCTTTTCTACTGTTTAACAAAAAATGACAGTAAGGGATGTCATTTAGTGGGATATTTTTCAAAGGTAAGTTTACACGATTTATTTTAGAATTTTTGTTACTCCTAGATGGATGTAGCACATAGATTGGGAATTGAGAGATCTTGTTTTATTTGCTTGTTTTTTTATTCAACTTTTTTCAAAGTTTTTGGGAACTCTCAATTTTGTTTCTTTTGACTGAAAAGTTTAGAAACGATGATATTCAAGTAGCTAAGAATGGAAATTTCTAATATTTTTTATTTTGATGCTCCAATTAAATCTTCGGCCATTTTTTTAGGAAAAACATTGTCAACAAAAATACAATGTATCGTGTATTATGACAATGCCACAATATCAAAGACAAGGATTTGGAAGATTTCTTATAGATTTCAGTGAGTGCATTATTTTTTTTTTATTTACTTTCTCCAAGATAATGAAGTGACATCCTATTCTTTGGAAATCTTTACTACTGTTTTTCAAGTATCAAAAAAATCGCAATTTCATATTTTATAAATTTGACTTTATTGACTTAATAAACATGGCCTAATTTTATAAATTTTGGTAAATATGTCAAGATTTTGATTTAAAATAAATGCATGAATATATTATTTTCAATTCTTGTGTCAATCAGCATTTACTAATATGTATGACCATAATTCTGTATAATTTCATTAAAACTTCACAATTTAGTGTTCACCTTTAACTTCGCTCAGAGATGACTATATTACTTCTGAGCGAGTGCAAATGACTTAATGTATAAACTATCTTCATTTTAGGTTATTTATTATCTCGCAAAGAAGGACAGACAGGAACTCCTGAAAAGCCGTTGTCGGAACTTGGCCAAGTATCATACAGTGCTTACTGGAAAACCGTGATACTGGAATATTTTTCAAAACATCAGAATGATAAGAAGGTATCGTTACGAATCATCAGCAAGGATACAGGTAAGCCAGAATCCAAGTAAATTTTGTAAATGATATGACATAATGCCGCCATGATCATGGTATGATTGGACCGTTATCAGTCTTAGTTTGTGTGGTAACTAAACCAGCTACTTTGAAAAAAAGTTAAACTTTTTTGAAGGTGATGAAAATCTAAGACTATTTTATTTTATTGGACATTTTGAAATAAGATTTTTTTTTGAAGATTTTATTTGAATGGAAGAATCACGTTCAAATCCTCCAAAATAATAAAAAAAGGTTTAAATAAAATTGTTCAATTAAAGTTTTGTGGATTTAGATCAAACTACTATATTAAAATTTTGTCCTGTTTTTGTACCATACAACAATGTTGCCTGCGTTCAGCAAGAGTACGGACATCATGCTTTTTGGTAATAGCCTATATTATCAGCATATTAGACTCAAGGATAATTCATATTTTAGTGTTATATTATTTTAAATAATATTTTCATAATTATTGCCATCATTTTTTTTAAATTTGACTCAAATATTCAACTTGCGTTACTTAAATTAATTTTTTGTCATAATTAATTATTAAGAATAAATCTTTCACTTTTAATCGGACGTCCTGCATTTATTTTTTTTAGGTATGTGTCCTCATGATATTGCTGCCACAATGCAAGAACTTGGAATGATCACGAAAAAGAAATCACCAAACGTTTTGACTGAAAGTAATCAACCTATTGAAGTCAAGTAAGTATCACTCTTTTGATTGCAGGTTCGAATCCCATGCTCATCACCCTAACTCAACAGTATGACAAATTGGGTAGGCTATGTCGAACCAGAAAGATACTGGTCTGTTGTGTCATGAACTCGGAGAATAGACGAGGTATGTCGAAAATCAAGATGTATTACAGAAAATACACAGTAATCGACTTACCGTAAGCTTTAACAGAGAGAGAACGATAATCAAGATCACTCATGCATGAAACAATGGGAGTCATAATACAGTATACTACATATTTCTTCAAAGAAAAAAAAGCTTCTTATGTGTTAGTGGCTGTAGAGAGTAGCTGTAGTTTTGTGTGAATAGATCACATAAAAACGGAGAATACAACTGGTAATTCAAATAGCCAATGAATTTTCTAAAATGCTTCCTATATATTCTATTTCTAAAACTTGAATATACGACGCTTATTCAAGGCCCTGTATAAGCAGTCACTGATATCTGGAAAGCTACTATTATTTGGTAGGACCCAAATCGTTTCGGTTTGGCATTGCTTACTCAATTTATTACATACACCCTTGATGGTGTGGGAGCCTGGGATTCGAACCCGAGATGTCCTCTGCGAGGCCAACACATTTAAGTTTAACGCTTCACCAAACGCTAGGATACATTGTTTCTTTACTTCAATATTAATATCTTTAATACTGAAGGCGCTCGGCCATCGTGCCATTCGAAATATTTTGATACTTGAATTTATCATTATAATTACTCTTTATAGATTTAATGTAAAAAGACGACGGCGATTGATAGCAGAATACGAGCACAAGAAACGTACTTTCGAGGCCAGTGGAAAGATAAGATACCAGGTTGATCCTGATACTCTTCGATGGACTCCTCTCATATCCATCAACTCAAGTCCAGATGAGGTTAGTTATCGTTCTTTTATTCAGAATTTGCTCAAAGCACTCACTCGGAGGCAAAGCCATGGGCAACCTCTAATATGAGCAGTACTCCGGTAACTACATAATATGTTCAAGCTGGTTCATTCTTCAATACACTCAGTGAATATTATAATAAAGGATTAAAAAACGATAAAAGAAATATATGTAATTGGTCATGAATTCAATGAAAATGGCAAAAATTGCTAAAATTGTGTAACTTTACCTCAAATTATTTTTATATATTTGCTATTAAAGATGTAATAACCGGTAATCATATTTGCCTTTAATTCTTTTAAATTAATTTAAATTTAATGAACACTTGAAATTCTGATAGTACATGATTGTACCCAAAATTTTCAGAAATTTGGGACACTTTTCCCGAAAGTTATGTTCACTATGGATTATTTTCCAATTGGGTTCTGTTTTCTCCGGATCGCCCTGTATTTACACATTTTATGAAATTTAATCTCCATTTTTTAGGGAAGTCCGACCCGTTCATTGAGATCTCCTCTTGGCAGCTCGAGCGATAAAAAATTTGCTTTCAAAAACCTATCTCCTCGGGCATTACTAACACCTGACAAAGTGTCATCTGCAGAAAGTGGTTTATTGAATGTCGCAACGGAAAATAAAAGTTCAGTGAAAATCCAGACGCCTACGAAGTGCTTGGATGACGCTTTCGCAATGGCGGATGAACCAGCTACGCTTAATCCAGATGAAAAGGAGAAAGATGTTTGCGTGGAAAATATTAAAAACGAGATTTCAAATCCGTTAGTGGATCATCCAGCGAAATCAATATCGTTATCGTTTCTTCATCATCGGCGTCACGGTAAAAAAAGAAAACATTCGATGCGATCTCCTTCCGTCACAACTGAAACGATATCCGAAAAAGACGATTATGGTACTGATGCGTTTAAGGATTTCACCGATAAACAAAATTCTTCGCAAAGAAGGAAACCAGTTTCAATGTTCGGTTCGGAAAGTCATGATTCTGGATCTGGCATTCGACCACCCATGAAAAAAAGACGAAGAAAAAAGGTTAAAGGTTATCCATGGGGAAGAGTGAAAATTAAAAAGAAGAAAAAAATAATAACTGAGGTATGGAATCTTAATACACTCCTTACAATGTTGCAAAATAATGAGTGTTGAGTCACCTACATGCAGAATTTGTTTTGTTTATTTATATGTTACATACCGGTATGTCTACGCCAAAGTTGCAGGATAGGATTTTATATATTTATTCTCTTGGACCAAGAGAAAAGCCGATAAAACAGCTTAATCATATGGTGAATCATGGCCTTTTGTTCAGTTGCCGGTAAGTGACATGTCTGAAAATGTTAAACAGTTATTTGTCTCAGATGAATGGACTGACTTTCTCTATTGGAACGCTCGATACTGGGAATATCAGGTCGCTTTATTTTTAGCTTTTTTTCTTTAGTATGATTTAATATCAAGACTTCTTCATAGGTGACGCTTCTCGATATCTATTATTTGTTTATCACATCTCCCTTCGCACTGAAGTGCAATTTTTCTACATTATGTATGTTGTATGTACAAATTGTATTTTGGGCATTTGAAAAAATAAACTACTGTATGGTCTAGTAAGCCGACTAACGATTATGTGAACCACCTTATGGCAGTGAGGAGTCCAGCAATTTTCTCACATATAATTATCATCTACTGGTTTCGAACCTGTCTCACATATAATTATCATCTACTGGTTTCGAACCTGTGAACTCGCACAGGGTAATCAGAAGTGCAATGCTTATCACGATGCGCCAACTGCCAATATTTTAAAATCTAGTATCAGGATCTAAATTGTAGTACAGAGTCACTAATTATTTCATTCTTTGTTGTGCTATAGTATGAATCAAACCTGTTATGTTAAAGTTCAAATCTCAACGAATTTCTGAAATTTAAGAAAAAAAATCTTATTTGACCAAGTGACAGGTTCATGCTATTTTCGTTATTTTGACTCTGTAAGGTAATATGAAAATAATATAACTCATGTAAAAAAATATTGGAATAGGCAGTAAGATGTTCTTGCATATGCAATACTCAATGATATGTCTATTCAATCACATTCTTTCTTATTATATACAGAACACAAATGGAAAAGACGAAGCAGGCTCTGACAATGGCTGGAGGATAGGAGCACCACATATGACATCAGGGGAGAGTGATGATGGAGGAAATTTTAATGATAAACCAACTGAAAGTAAATATCTAGTTTTCTGATAACCTATTATAATGAAGGTTTTTGGGATATTACGTATTGGACTGCAAATAAGACATGATCTAACAAATGCCTACAATATGTGCAAGGTTGTTATTCTTTTTGCAATGTATTTCAGAATTTATTGTATGGTACCAGAATCGAATTCACAATGATTAAATATTTTTTGGACCCAAGTTTGGGCCAGGGATGTCCGAATTCAATCGAATCAACCAATTTGAATTGATTCCAAAATAGTTATATCATTACTTATCGATCTTAAGATCGGTAAGTATATTGATAGCTATTTGTCTGTATGTATGTATGTCTGTCTGTCTGTGTGTGTGTCTGTTAGATGAACGCGATATCTCGCGAATGCGAGGTTGAATCTGCTCTGCGAGGTTGAAATTTTGCATGTGCATACATCATATCTCGGACCAGAAGCCTATTGATTTTGGGTTGATTATGTCGTATATTTAGCGAGTTATTAATTATTTAGTGATGGGACACCTGGTGTCACTATGGAGTAAGAGCGCTGTTTCGAGGGATCCCCTAACTTTCAATCGATAAGTCTTCGGTCTCTGACCGATATTCTCGTTATCATCATTATCAATATTATTTTAAAGTGATTCTTTAAGAACATTTTTCGGCCATATTTATATATAAAGCATTTGTACTTTCAATAAAAACTTCCACAAAACGAATGTTCTTTCCGTGTTTCAGGAATAGAAAATGATTCCAAACAAACTACAGAGTTGGAAATGGATGGACATGCCTCATCAGGAATGTCATTTGATAGAAATTTGGATGAAGACGGAATAGCTCAATCTTCTTCATATATCTCACCCCTGAAATCCAATACATCATCTCTTCAAAAGAAAAAGCGACGCCGCAGAAAACCAAAGGGGTACGCGTGGGGTTTACCACGAAAGAAGCCGACAGCAAAAAAGAAAATTACGATCAGTAAACCTACAGACAGTGGAACCGAGAATGAAACAAAAGTTCCTGACACCCCTAGATCGAGGGGTTATAAAAGGTCACTAATTAAAGGGTATAACGACGTGGCAACTTCTGGTGCTGAAAAATCACCAAGGCAGTTAACTATGCATAGTTTTTTCAGGAAGAAAGAAAAAGCGCAGTCCGAGGATACAAAAAATGATAAGCAGAACGATGTCGAAAATTCAAAAATTTCTGAAACAAATCAACTTCCTGGAAATGAAGAAAATTTGATTGCTGATACCAATAATGATCTTCCCACTGTTGATGACATCAGTGATTCCGCAACGAAATCAGTAAAAGATGTCGGAAAAACGCGGCCTCATCTGAATATTGTGAACGGAAACAACAATAGCAATAATATTGTGGATACAGAAGAACTACCACAAAAACGGCAGCGACGCAGTGCAAAAGTGGGAAACGACTTTATGATGGGCTGTATATTGTCTGGTAGAACCAGACGAAGAACGGCTTCGTTTGAAAGAAAGCCTAGTCCTACTAGAAAACCGAAAAAGCAAGATCCAATTGTTCCAGTTAATGAGGATAATCATAAATCACAGAGTTCGGAAAACATTTTTGAAAAATTTAGCGAGGAAAGTAAAGAATGTGAAAGCAATATAGGAATCGACAATGAATTGGCAAAGGAAAATAAAGACACTGAAACAAAATCATCTCCAAAAGATTCGTTTGCTGGTTTACCATTTATAAATAAAAATTCACAGGATTTGAACGGTAATAACGTGTTATCGCCACCGCCGTCAGCAGCGATGCCCAAACAAAATGAACAGAGAGGACATTTTTTAGTGGATAGCCCCCAGTATCACAAGCAGTCGACACTCTTGAAAGATGTGCCGCCATGTTTTCATAAGTTATGGAACACGGCACCACAAACAAATTCCCTGACATCGTTTATGCCGCCAAAAACGAATACAACCTTTCGACCCTTAACCTTTGACATGAAATATAGAGACATGTCCAACAATGACGCTGATGATGAGGATGGTGATGGAAGTACATCTTCATCTTCATCCTGTTCAGGCGCAGAATCTTCATCTGAGGAGCTCACATCTTCGTCAGTTGAAGATTCTTCAGACTACGATTCGTCTTGCGATAGCGATGTTAGACCCCGTACTATGATATCTTCACAAGTCCGAGATTTTGTCAAAGCACCGTCATCAATTTCTATCATAAAAACCAAAACGTCAACAAAAGATTCAGAAATACTTCAAACGAAACCGAGCGAGATTGAAAACAAAAATGAAAAAATTCAGGGAATTGCGAAGAGTGATGAGAGAGAAATGAAAGAAAAGACTGGCTTGGGACTGGGGGCACAAAATTTGGGTGCCTCTAAGGGATCCGCGAATGAAGGTGATGGCGGAACGGACAATAACACTGTTCCACCACTGCAGAAGAGAGGACCTGGTCGTCCGAGAAAACATCCCAAACCAGGGGATGATGGTATAAATAACCTGGAAAAAATAAAGAAACAGGTTGTAAAACCTTCTGCTAAGAAAGTACGAAAGAAGAAATTGCTACCGGAAAAGAAGTCTGCTGTAGGAAAACAAGCACTGAAAGTGGAAGAAGGAAGATTTGTGAAAAAGAAAATCCGACATATGAAAAAAGTTGATTTTAAACCGCATTCTGACGAATCTAGCTTATCCATAGAACAGCAAGGTGTTAAAATGAGAATCAGCTTCCCCAGTGGAAGACGAGACTCACAAGACGCTCGTTCCGAAATTTGTACTGACAGCGTTCAAAGCGACATCGAAATCGATACAGTGGAAAATCCAGACTCAGTATTAACGGATAGAAATAATGAAATTCCGGAACCTCCAATGCAATGTGATGATGACAGTGAACCGTGGACTGACAATCAACATTCAAGACTGAAACGCAACGGAGATCCAACATTACCAAAGTGGGCTTCAAATAGCATCGAAAACAGCACTGAGAGTTGGGTCGTCGCTGCAACGGACAAACAAAATATTCAGGACGAGGATTTGAATCCAATCGAGGAAGTCGATGACAATGGATTTATTGTTGAGCCATTGTTAGGATACGTCAGCGACAATACCGAAGTGTTTCCAGCAGTAAGCGATGTCAACTTTTCACAACAACAAGAAGATGACGGGATTGTCACTGAAATCGGAAATACGAACAATAATGACGAAATCATGACTGAAAATGATAACGAAGAAGTATCTGAAGTTTCAACTGGTGGTAAGACATTTTTCTGAAAATTCGCTCAGTGAAAAATAGCATACTTCTCCACAGGGTACTCCCTTAGTGTGTGTACCAGGTTAGGGTTAGGCCATAATTTTATTCTGATTTTCCTTTTTCAAGTTCTATTACGAGTTCGAGGACTGTCTGTGTTAGCCAAGTGAATATACCCCCTGCTCATAAGTTTCATCCCCCCTACACAACTTGATGTGAAGTAGGCGAACAATATGAGTTACATCCATTTTGGTACACACACTTCTGGAGCGCCCGCTAATGTACTGAAACCCATTAAAAAGCAGTGTTTCAGGAAATTATATTCAAAGATTTTTAAAAATATGCTTTCAAGTAATAATAAAATTGAAATAACGTTTGTTCTTGTAAAAAGTGTGAGAAAACATCACAAAGGTACAATATTCATTACAGATAATTTACAAGAACCAGAACAGCGAGCACTAGAGGAATCTTCATCATTGAGTAATATACAACATGGCGGAGCTCAGTCGAGTGATATTGAAGCTGCCTTCAGAGTATGTTTTATACCAGTGTTCTTTAAACTTTTTTTTTCTTACGACCCACTTGACACAACCAAATTTTTTGTTTGTATGTCGCCCCTTCGTTCATTTGAGTTGTACAGACCTGATTTATGATCTTATTAGCTATTGGCATTTTAGTGGCCTCCAGTAACTTCGTTCGGAAATCAATCTTCTGTATTTCTGAGTCAGTTTGGGTGATTTTGCATTGAGAAAATTACTTTATATAAAGCTAATTTAATAACTTAAAGTATTTAGATTTGAAATCACTTATATCCTTTTCCTTACTAACAATAATTTCTTTTAACTTTCTTTAGGATGCAAATGAATTAGTGGATGAAGAATGGAGAGCAACAGAAGAAGAATTAAATGCGGCTGTTGCATCTATAACTCCTCATGAAGCAGGCATGTTGTCATCAGGTAATTTTGTATTGTTTTGTCATAAAGGGAGAAACAAATTTTTAGCATTGTCCAACAGGGTAGTAATAGTCTGTTGCCTTAAAAAATGAATAAAACATGTTTTAATTTTATAATTTTGATTCATATCATTGGTAATACCAAATCCTAATTTTTGATTGCCGATTCCTAATTCAAGTTCGGCAAAGAAATTGTTTGATGTTTCATTTGAATCACGGTTCATAATTAAGATCTGACATCCAACAAGAAAGCATAGCCGAAGAATCAACGGAAAAACTTTTTAATTTGAGAAGAAAAATTTAACACAAATATATTTTTCAGATATTGACACCACGTTCAGTAACTCAGCTGAAGATATATTCTGGACATCCACCACTAGTACTAAGGAATCTTGTATGCAACAAGAAAACACTGATACATCTGCGATAAATACATCGCAAAGTCATGTAACCGAAGAAGTTGCTGTGTCTTATGCAGAAGAGGACAATACTATCAGCGGAATCGCATCTGCCGAATTATTACCACCTGAGCACACACAAACTTTTAAAAGTCCGAACACAAGCGAGATCCACGGCTCCGAAGTTGAAAACATTGTTTCTCAAATGTCAAATGAAATTGCCAATCAAATACATCAAGTACAAAACAATCAAACAAGTCATCTTATAACACAAAATTCAGTGATGCAGCCAAACAACACTCTCACTTATAGCGGCACTTGCACTGTCGCACAGGTCCCTCTGAATACAGACAATGATGCGCAAAATCAGTATGCCGATTCTGTGACGGTAGGATACCCATTAAACACAACAGCAGCAGATGAAATTCCACCCGTACTACCGCAGAATATAGATATGGGAATTACACACGCTGCAACAAACAACGCACAAACGATAGACTTCCAAAATCAGCAACAAACTGATCCGTATATGAGTCAATGTCCGTCTGTTGAGTCTAGTACAGCAGAGCACGTTAACGTCAGTCCAAATCATCAAGGTACCTTTCATGGTTCAGCGGAAGGAACTTCTTACACAAATAACGCAACATCATCCATGTATTCCACTGAGAAAACGATATTATCGCCTTCGACAAAAACTCAAAAACTGTCCGGGCATAGTATGGCACGACCACAAGATTACCCTCCTGTTTTGGCTGTTCCGACAAGTCAAAGTTCAGCGCCACATTACAATATTAATTCCGCAACTGGTCAGAGACAACATCATGTCCCAGGGCAAACGAATCAGACGGAATTTAGTTGCTCGAGTGGTTATGAAACGTCGAGTGCTCATGGATCTAGTCCGTATACGTCACCAGACAGTATTAACAGCTTAAATCCGGGAAGTTGTGATAATCCACCTCAGGGAATATCAGGTAATTCTTTGTTTTTGGATTAAAGTTTATTTTAGTTTGAATATTTTGCAAAATTCCTTTTTTTCCCTGTAATGGTAGATACTGGCAGACAGTGTTCACTATTAGCGCACTTTTTTGCGAAAAGTGCGAAACACTTTCGCAACTTTTTTTAGGGACTACGAAATAGCACTTTTTTCTGATTGGCAGATCATTGTCAATTCATAAAAATATTTTGAAAAGATTCTGAATTGAATATGTCAGGAATAACAGTGTGAATGACGACGTATTTGTTCTGTTATTAGTTCTGTTCTTATTGTATTTTTTTCCTAAATTTTGAAATGCATACTGTTTTACATCCTTGCCTAATTTGGTATTCTGGGAATTTGTCCTGTAATTCATTTTCATTTGGAATAATTTGAATTGGTATGTTTTGCAGAGAAAACATGATATATTCAAATTCAACCCATTCAAAGTTTACACATGACACTGCAACAATAGATATATTAAAATAAAATAGTAATTTGGGCTTTTCTAACTATCAAAGCATATTTCTCTAATGGTATTGATCTAATTTCATTTATTCTCTATTATTCTGATTCAATTTTAGCATTATATTATGGTAGGCTGCCATGAATAAGAACTAATTGCTTACTACCTTGAATATATTACTTGATTAAATTAATTTGCCAATGCAGTACATCTCTCGTTGAACTCTGAACTATGAAGCCAAAACTTGACCCCAATACACAGTTGCATGCAAACACACATGCATACTTTGTACATGATAATAAATCAGCAGTTTCCAAACTTTTTGTCCGTGCGGTGCCAAATTATCAGGGGAAAAAACCCATGGCGCACCTACATGAAAAAAAATGATACGATAATTATATGCAGTAACCGAAAAACATGAGCTATACTTATAGAAGAAGCTGTATTTACTATATGCCAGGGGATGTTCATTTGCACGTTTTTTTAATAGTATGTGGTTTAAAATGGTTATATTTTGTCAACTTCTGACTATACTAAAATTTGATGCCATTTTCAATTTTTGCGTAACTGCCTACCCCTAAGTTTTAATTCTTCTATTTTTCAGGGGCAGCAGGGAGCATACAACCCACAATTGTATCTCAGTCACATACTGCTGGTGTTAAACTAGCAACAACTGTTCAACAACCGAGACAAGTTCCAACTACTAATTCTGAAGCAGGTAATTGCTATATTATCTATTCAAAGACCATTCATTTCTCAATATATTCTGCCTAAATTTGAGAATAATGCTTCATAATGTATTTGGAATAGATGTTTATTTATTCAGTATTGGCTATCTTCTAATGCAGTGGTTCTAAACCTTTTTTTTTCAAGCGACCCAAATTTTTGAAAAATATATTTTGTAAAATCTTGCGACCTTAGGATACGCTAAAATAATAAACGTATTTAGTACTTTTATGAATGCAAAATTAAATTACTAATTCAAACAATCTCCGAAACAATCATTTTTGCATAACATTCATTTTATCAAAAATTACTTCAAATTGAGAAAGCCGCGTTTGTTTGCCGCGAGTTTTGAAATATGGCGTGGCTTCACTTCACGCTGCAATGCTTTCCAGATATACAATAACTATTGAGTAACGTTTCAATACCAAACACAAACTAAACAATGAAATTCACTAGAAACCTAGCTATGTTAATAACAAGTTTTTGTTGAAAGAACATGCAACCTAAGGAAAATTTCAGGTGACCCAGCTTGGGGTCGGGAACCATAGATTGGGAAACACTGCTGTAATAAATAAACTCAACATTTTATTTTTCCAAACCTTAATGGGTTTCAGTTGATTCTGTCACAAGGCATCTACTAACCAAAGGTGTGTTACATCTAATATAAAATGTTTGATTCCTTCAATTCACATATTTTTGCAGGTAACGCTACAGTTGTAAATGAGATTCTTGGTTCACCAGCTCATAGTAACAACTCATTTAAAGGATCAACACCTCCAAAGAGTCAGTGCATGCAACAGCAACAAACACAACAACAACAATCAAACATTCATACAAGTCCCGAAACAACAATACAACATCAAAATCGAACTCCAACTCCCATGAGACCAGCGTCAACGTTGAGTTGCTCTGGGGCGAACTATATGAGTCCGTCGTCCCAAATTGGATCAGGGAATTATCCTGTCCCACCAAGTCCGTTATTACAAACTGTCAATTCGCCGAACGATCCAAAATCAATGTCATCTTGTAGAATGCAACAGCAACAATCGCCTGGTTTTCAGCAACTGAATTCATCCAATTCCAGAGCAAGATCATTTTCGTATGGTACTGCGGGCCCTCCGAGTAACACAAGTGATCAGCAGCACCAACCTCTGACCCCTACAAATCAAAACTTTTCGCCTGCTGCTGGACATCCGATTACGAGAGAAACGCAACCGGACAATCAAATTACTAAACGCCACATATCAGTCGACTCTGTGTCCCGGGGTTCGGTCCCAAAGTCGCCAAGAGGATCAAATTTACAACAACTTCATCAACTTGCTCATGGTATAGATAAACCCGGTAGTTCAAGACAAAATAATAGTAATTCAAGGAGGGTTCAAAGTTCAAATATTACTCCACCTTTGCCAACACCACAGACTGATGCATGGACTTCTCAAACGACAGAACAGAGCCCATGTATGTACTCAAATGCAGGTTATTTAGAGAGACCCGCAAGCGTACAGCTCCCGTCTGGTTCATTAGGGGGTGATTTTCACCCTCCTTCTTCAATGACCCCACCCGCAACTATGCCGCATCAGCAGCCACCATCATGCGCAAACTCTTCTAAACAATCTCGTAACTTAACACATACGCGTCACACTTCTAATGCGTCTTACTCATCACTCAGGCCCGGAATGTACAACCCTTCAAATAGTCATCCTCACCATCTGCCCCAGCAATACGCAGACAAAACTGCAGCTGGATCGCCAATGTTAACAGACGCTGACTATCAGCACCACCAGCAGTGGTTTTCTCGTCAAAACCCTGGCCCATCTGAACATTACTTTTCTCCGTATGGTTACGGACATCATTCATTAGTTGAGCCTAGAACTCATGTTCCATCTTTACCCACGAATCATCATTCATATCCAGGTTATCACACACCAATAGATTTTCCATATCCTCCTTCAAGTTACAACCCTCATTTGAATCGCGGATCTTCGGGTTCTAGTGCCATGATCCCAACCACTTATGCCCACCCACCTGTCCCATCTAGTCACCCACCTGTGGGGCATAGGCGGCCCCATACTGAAAGTGAACAATATTATAACCCAGCACAACCTCATGCGTTGTTTCCGCCAGCTACGCCTAATCATGGGGCTTATCATCCGGGGTATGCATACCAGCACCCACAATATTCAAACTTGTACTCTCACCCACCTACCGCTGGTCACCCAACTAATATGAGATATACGTCTTCTCATTATCCTGCTACATAGCATATATTTACCGATTTTTCTCTTTTTTAAATTTTTTTTTCTTTTTTTTTCACATAGTTTCATATTTCTCAGTGGAATAATGTATTTTTTTTGTTGGGTTGAAAAAAAAACAAAGTTTGGTGCCTGGTATAAAATATGACTTTGATTGAATTTTTGGCGTAGAATTTCTAAATTCCAATCGTTTCCCCTAAATTCTAAAGATTTACAAGATATCTAGCTTTCGATCAAGTTAGTGAAATTTTTTCTAGTTCAGTGATTCTCAAACTTTTTGGATCTGTGGCCCCCTTGCACAGACTCTCAGTTTTCCATGACCCCCTGCTGTTTCCTAAAATATGTAGTTTTGCTTTTAATATGTTTCCATCAGACAACAAACGAAAGCAAAAAAATAAATGCATTACAGTCAAAAATTCAAGCAACTCAGTCAATTTACCTTAAATTAATGTAGCCATTGCGAATGGTATCCAGTGAAAAAATGGCCCCCAGAGAAAAACGACGTGGCTCCCAATGTGGCCGAGGTCCTAGTTTGAGAAATTCTGCCCTAGTCTATTGCTATAATCACTTTGTTGAAATTACAAGGTATTCAATTGTATTTCTGCGTCAAATGTTGTTATCTTGTTTTTATGAATTCTATTAAAACGGGATAAACCCAAATCACCATTCTGCTTACAATCTGGATACTACATGACAATTATTTTTGTCATCATTCGATTATATTTCTCATTCATTTCTTTATTTTGCACTGTCGTCATTTTCTTTGGGTACAAATTACATTGTCATTGTTTTCTTGGTGTTTCAAGCCAAAAATATTTCTTTCTTGTTTATGCCGTTGTTGTGTCAAATGTTTTTCTGTTAATTCCACAAAATCTTTCTTTCAAGTAAATAATTCAGTTTTTCTGTTAATTCCAATAAATTTTTCTTTCAAGTAAATAATTCAGTTAATTTCAGGAGAAAAGGTAAAAATAGTCAAAGAAGGAAAATATGGTAAGGTTACCATATTGTCCACCTTAAATGGAAATACCCCATTTTTTGAAAAAGCCGACTGACTGCCTCTGCCACCTCCCTTTTTTTCGGTAGATACCAAGTGACCCCAAAAAAAAGAAACCCATACAATATGTTCCAAATGGCCTGGGTTTCGTTTTTTGGGGTCACCCTGTACCAATTTCAACCTGGCCATCGTTAAAAAAACAGTCGTTTACATATCTTGACAATCTTCATTTTTTGGTCCATGCGAATGATAACTAATTTTCTGTCTGTTATTAATAAAGCTTTAATAGATCAATAGTTAGTGATACTCGCAATTCGCTTATAATATGTACGTAAATAGGTATTATCATAATACCTCAAGTGAAGAATATCGTAACAGTAAGCAAATTCCAAAGTAAAATTAGGGGAAAATTTATTTTGATAATTTTTTTTTGGTGATCAAAATGTGGCAGTCCTTATACAGGATTTGAAAAAATCATTGTATTGTTTACTACCGTCTATTAAATAAACAAAAAAAAATTGCCATTTTTTGGAAAAATATCGAAAATATTTATTATTCTTATTTGTACTGGATTTTGGAAAATTAACATGCGAACATCATTTTCCTATTTTAAAAATGCAGTTGTTTTTGAAGTTTGTACAATTTTTGCACCAATTTTTACATGTATTTCTTCAGAAGTATTGCATTATCGCAATATCTTACCCTGGAATTCAAGAAACTTGGTGATAAACCTGAAGTCTACTTTACATATCACACCTTATGTTTCGCAGGCACAACCTTATTTGTGTGAAAACCTTCTTTATTTGGCCGATTTGACTTCAAAGCTTTTCTGACACCATTTTAAGATTGGGTCGAGTATTTCGATTACCCTCAGTAAATCATCATTAATCTCATGACTCCTTTTTATCCATTGTCAATGTTTATGAACAATATTATGACATTTTATGTTCCAAATTTTTTTATTGATGCAATGAAGTAAAATAGCAAATCTGAATGTACCGTTTCGTTTTTATTTCATGAAATGGCTTTTATGTGTGTTCATGCCATGATGAACATGGTCCCTAAAGTATGGTTGAAATGCTCAAATTCTTTTTATTTTATTGTAATTTCTTGCATCGACAAGATCGAGGTTGAAGTTAAAGTTCATATGAAGGTGTACAACTGTACAGTTTAATATTATTAACCTGTTACCATATGTATGTAACATTTTCTCCATCAATTTGTAAAAATTCGCTGTCGAAAGTTGCCTGTTTTTATGCTGTAATAATAATATTAAAATATTGTATATATGCCTCATGTTCATTCAAAAATCGGATTTCAAAGACTTGGGATGGTTTACCACATAAAAACTTGGGAAAATTATTTTTACTTAGCATTAAAGAAGGTTCATATCCACTCACTATTCGTATTCATGTGCGTCTCCCAAGATATTGGCTTTTGATGATTGGTGATTTGAGAAAAATGAAATACAGTCTGGATATATGTGCAACCAATGCTTGTGCTGTGTGGCTCTGTTGGTAGCTTTGATTAAATGGTAAGTGAATCGGATGGTCGCAAATCTCTCGCAAATGGTCATGTCGTTGCCACCCAGTCGCAAATCTCTCGCAAATGGTCACATCGTTGCCACCCAGTCATCTACCGAAAACATTTGATTTTCTTATTGGAGACGAAATGTACCGATTGATCGTTTTGTATATTTCTTGTTGTCGTTTTCTGATTACCGGTACCTACTGGACCAACTGCATCATCAACGTTTTCAAGTGTTGAAGATTGTTGTTGTCGCTAGAAGGTTTTACTTTTGTTTATTTTAACGTTGCCACCCAGTCGCAAATGGTTATATCGTTGCCACCCAGATATCTACCGAAAACATTTTATTTTCTTATTGGAAACGAAATGTACCGATTGATCGTTTTGTACATTTCTTGTTGTCGTTTTCTAATTACCAACTGGACCAATCGCATTGACGTTTTCAGTTGTTGAAGATTGTTGTTGTCGCTAGAAGGCTATTACTTTTGTTTATTTTAGATAACTGTGGGCTATTTGGGATTCGCTTTTGTGTGTGATGACGTTATCAAATGTAAAAATTGCGCAACTTGTGGCGGTTCTGCATTAACTGCTGTCTGATGGACAGGTGTGACTGATTGCATGGCGCTACCACCACCGTTTCGGCTTTCGTGACCATATATTTGAGCATTGCTGTCTTGTTTATATACTATGTGTTTTGTGGTTTGACGAAAAGTTAAATTTTATATCCCTGAATGGCCAAGTATGCCTTAACCAGGATCACGAAGTTCCTGATCTCCAGCTATCTCTCCACCTGAACCTCGCCTGCGGCTGCAGAAACTACCCTAGTTCCATAACGCCTCAAATTCCGTCCAGATGATATTTCCTGATTTTTGAAATAGTAATATCTCACTTCTCTTTCAAGTGTTGAAAATTGGTTATACTGTGTGAGCACGGCACAGTTCATTACTTCAGTCGAAACTACTGACTAATCGTGCGCAAACTGTTAGGCAAATTCCTGTCATCGACAATTAGTCTATTTGTTGAATTGTTTGCACAGTTTACCACAGCAAACGCGCCACGTGGGCCGGGATAAGACCCACCTAAATGGTTGCCACTGCATTTTGCTGGAACCCCACGCGCTGTACTCGTGGTTGCTTGTATTCCTATTAACCTTTGTGCTATTTAACAATAATTATCTCGCATTACCTCAAACTGATAAATAAATATTTCCCGTGGCGGCAGCATATTGGCTGGTTTAAATGTTGCTCCCGGGGCGAGGCGTTTCATTGCCTAACCTTTCTAATGTACATGTTGCGTAAGTCTGAGTGTGCTCTCAAGATTACGAGTTTTTGCAATTATTCAATGGAGCATAAGCTGGTGAAAATATAACATACGCGGCTCAAGAACTGTAGATTTCAACCTCCGAAAGTTGAATTTCTAACCAAAGCTGAGCTGAGGGTGTAATATAGCCTCATGTTTCTTCAGTCTACTCCGAGTGAAGACCTTTTCGGTGATTTTATCAATGTCGGTTTGGGTTACCTACTATAACATTAGAAACACAATGCTGTCAAACCGCTTGAATTGCATTTCTTAGATTTCACCCGAGAGTATCATTAAGTGTTTGATTTGCCTGAAAACGGAACTTGACATATTTACACAGCTTCAGTGAAGTTGACAGAACCCTATATAATATCGAATGAGGTTATTAGAATGTACTTCCAAACAGTAATTTTTTAATCATAGGTGCGCTTGAATGTTTTCCATTAATGTCCTACCACGACTTTACATTTTTTATTTTTACTTCACCATCATCATCATCCCAAAAGAAGTTATATGGATTAGTATTTATTTACGGTTATATAAGTAGTTGCATTGATCAAATGAAACAGTTTCAAATAGATTTCCAAATTGCGACAGTAAATAGCATACAACAAGTAGCTTTACCCAGTTGGTGCTATATTGTTCTTTAATATATTGCATTGTTACATATACACAGCGATGACTGACTTCGAAATGACGCCAAACCGCTTTTGCGAGGACAAAATTGCCGAGTAGCTTTGTCAGAAAGATGAAGCATTTTTAATCGAACGAGCGAGAAGAAATATTACGTCACGTGTTCAGTCATATATAAGGACGAAATGTTCTCTCTCGTCCTTCTTCTGGATTAGTTGCGACGGGGGTGTGCGCTGCCAGACTAGCTTTGATTTGCACGTGCCGATGTTATTGTATTTTGTATTTCGCGCGCTAGTGTTAGACAGTAGTGGCTAGGCGTATTTTGCTCTGCGCAGTTAGAGTGCAGCTTTTTATAATTTGGTCCAGTGAAAATTTAAATTTGTTGATTGTTTCTGTATTTAGTGATTCTGCAGTAAATTTATTATTGAATTTTATTAACGTTATAACTTACAAATTGCCGACTCTCGACTTCTTCAAGCTAAAAATTGATTGCATTGAAACTATCTTCAGAAGGCCTGCATTGAAAAATACAAAATCATGAACGGTTATATTAACGGAGGCAATGCACAACACCACGGAAGTCATGGTGACACATTCCTTTTCACTTCTGAATCTGTTGGGGAAGGACATCCAGGTAAACCATTAAACTTTTACATCAATATTATATTTCTGTATTTTGTTCACAGATATTTCTTTCTATATTATATAATATCATAAATCTGAACGGTATTTTTCTACAGTAATATCAAAATTTGATCTATTACTGTTTTAAGTGTGTAGTTCTTCAATTATGTGCTTGAAATGTGCTGTTTTTGCCAGTACATTTTTTTGTTTCTCTTTCTGCTTGCTGTTTTCAGTATTTGTTTGTTGTTCTTCGTCTTTGTTCATATAACACCGATGAAGTAGTCTAGCATCTGTAACATGATTGAAATATTTTTTGTTTTTCCAGATAAAATCTGTGATCAAATCAGTGATGCAGTTTTGGATGCTCATTTGAAACAAGATCCAGATGCCAAAGTTGCATGTGGTATGTGTTTCTTTTTTCTTTTTACAACACATGTATAGTTTATAGATTTGCTTTCTTACTAATATTTATTATCAACAATTCATTCAGAAACATTTGCAAAGACTGGAATGATTCTCGTTGGAGGAGAGATCACTTCAACTGCATCAGTTGATTACCAAAAAGTTATTCGTGAAGCAGTAAAGAAGATTGGATATGATGACTCAGCAAAAGGCATGCCATTGTTCTATTGATAATATAAAGTCTTTGTTTAAGCATATACTTTTTTTTTCATTATATACAAGATGTCCACAAATTTTTGGTACTCCTGAAGTACGCACACCAAGATGTCGCACAACCTGAACCCTAACCTGGTACTCAACCTGAGTTCAGGTTGTGCGCTATCTTGGTGCGCACACTTCAGGAGGTCCAAATTTTTTTTATAATTGGGAGAAAAATAATAACAAAGTCAAATGATAACATTTTTAAGTAAATTATATGTTAACTTAGTAGGAATCTGTGCATTTATGATTGATTGCAGTGTCTGCAAACAGAACTTAAATGCTGCAATGGAGTGGCATGCCTGTAAGGCATAATCCTTCTGTAAATTATAATACGTATTGTTTACTGTTCTAGTCTAAAAAATGTCCCTATAGGTTACAGATTTTCCATCATAAACAGTTTTATATGTCCCACACCATAATATAAATGATTTCTCACTCCACACTTTTTCTTCAATAGGATTTGACTATAAAACTTGCAATGTATTGATTGCACTCGAGCAACAGAGTCCAGATATAGCTGGTGCAGTTCATGTTGGTAAAGAAGATGAAGACATTGCAGCAGGAGATCAAGGCTTGATGTTTGGTTACGCAACAGATGAAACAGAAGAATGCATGCCATTGACTGTCATTCTCGCACATAGACTAAATGAAAAAATGGCCGAATTGAGACGTGATGGTACTCTAGGCTGGCTCAGACCAGATTCGAAGACCCAAGTACGCCAAATGACATATTGATCCCTATATTTGCACTTGTATCTTAAATCAAAATATTAAGCATTCTGAGCTGGTTACACCTGATTCCAAGACCCAAATATTCCACCTGCAGTTTGCTATTCATTTAGTTCTCTTTAATTTAAATTGGGCTTAAACGGTAGCTGAACTATGAATGAACTATGAAAACCTGAATTTGACAAAAACAAAGACTTTCTGAATTTGAAAAAAAAATATTTTTAATAGTTGTTCAAGTTTGAAATTTGAGTTCCATATTTAAGTTTAATAAACCAAGGCAAGATTTAAGATCGAATTGATGATTTTAAGCAACTTCGATATTTTGTTTCCAAAAATATCTTAAACCTTTAAAATATGCCAGCTTCGCTAGATTGTTTTTTATGGAGTTAACGTTTGTAGCCATAAAAGTATGTTGTAATCGACAGTGAAATACAGGATAGGTAGTTTTATTGCTTTAGAGAACAATGGATATCAGTATTTTCGGCCTCGCAATCTAACGTCGAAAACAATCATATTCAATTGTTTCCAGTCTTCGTTGATGATATTCATTTTATTCTGTGCTCGATTTCGGGAAAAAGTTTAATAGTTTTGATTATGTATATTTGTTGAAAATCTAATATCGATACACCTGCATTTATCAAGTACTAACCAAATTATTTTCTTCAGGTTACCATTGAACATAAACTCGATGATGGAGCCGTCATCCCACTCCGTGTTCACACAATTGTTATTTCTGCTCAACATAGCCCTGATATAGGAATCAATGAATTAAGGAAGGAGCTCATGGATAAGGTATGTTGTCTATCTATACGGGTGTTAATATTTTCTAAAATAATAAAATTTTGTGAAATAATGTTTTAGGTAGGATAAGTAACAAAGAAAGCTGTTGGAAAAACTTAAATTATAGTATTCTTCTAATAAAATTATTTTAGTCCTTGAACAACTGAAATGTTTACATTAGATTTGTTGAAAATATAATTAAAGGATACTTGAAATAGCCTGGAGTATCGATACCATGTCGATGTTGTTATTAAAGTAACTTGTTAAGATATAATTTTAAAAACCAGAGTGATGCAACACACAGTCATCACAATATCCCTTAGTCATCGTCAGAAGTTTCAATTTTAATTTCATCAAGCGAATAACTGGCTTAAATTCAAATTAAGCCTATTATTGTTATTGGTAAATCCTTAGGAGCTGAAAAAGTAATTTTAATTTTTCGCAGCATTTGTTGAAATTTCTAATTAAACTTTTAGTACTTTTATTCCCATATGTTACAGAGTGTGCATAGAGTCCTTAGTATGTGATTAGATAAAAGAATTTTGATGTACTTTGTGCATCTAATAATAATTGGCATTCAAAAGTGAATTTAATGAAGTACAAAAAACTTTAATAAACTTGATTATAAAAAAACAACTGGTTAAGATATATTGGAAACTGTCTTCATTTTAAGAATGAAGTGGCTGTTTGTGCAGAGCCTTGTTCAGAGAAAAACCTGGATATCATATTTGAAAATATCCAGTGATGCTTCAGTTCTAAGTCAATATTGATGGAATGAATTTTCTTTTTTTTGCAATCAGGTTGTGAAAGAAGTTGTCCCAGAAAAATATTTGGATAAGAATACTGTTTACCATATTCAACCATCTGGAAAATTTACCATCGGTGGACCACAGGTTAGTTTTTCAATTGTATACATGTTTTTAATTTATCCTGATTTGATTTCTGTATGGGTGATTTATTTTTGGTGATAGATGTGTATTTATCGATTGCCAATTTTTAATATGCATGCTGATATTTTATTCTTGCCATGTTGGCTTTAGGATAACTTCTATATCAAAAACAATTTATTTTTTGGAAGTGTGCTTTGCAAATAATTTTAATCACGCTTAGATATTTTGCAGCAAAATTATCAGTTGAAAGTTAGAAAAAATTTCTATAGTAAAATTGACAAACACATAATTGTACCTTATCCACAAATTTTTTATCCAAGAATAGGTATTGATTATCTTAATATTAGTAATAATTTTTTTAGTCTAAGTAATTTCTTGACTGCTTTTATTGAAATTTGACCTGTGCAGCATATTAAATTCAAATGATAATTTGTATAATTTGCTGCATTGTAGTCACATTTACACTAATCTTCAGTGAAAAAAAACAAGACAAAATAAATCAATTCATTCAGTCGAAGTTTATATAAAAGATGTAATTTAAATACTCAAAAATACAACTGTTTATCACAGTACCACAGTGCCAATTCACATTAAAAAATCATAATTTTAAGGATGAATGGTAGTAGCCATATATCGAAATTTGTGCATGTGTAAGACAGCAATTACAAACACGGTTGATATTATATGCTGTTCTAGAAAAGCCGATGTGATTTGAAGATATTTGCCTGGAACATGAATTAATTTTGTGGGCTGATAATTAAACAGTGTTTTGCAAACAATAATTATATTATTGAGTGATAGGCTGGTAGCAGGTAGAAAGATTTTAAAAGGCAGAAGCAATAGTGATTTATTGTTAAATTTACATACGGTATATTGGTGAGTTGATGGTGCTAGCTAGCTCAAACAATTATAACTGCAAAACATAATCTTGGAGCATGTGTTGTAATAGCAATAATCTGTAAGAGATTTCATGTGCAATATCATAATTGTGTTCTTGGTGGTAGCGAAAATTTTCCCATGATTTGCGTAATCCATAAAATTGGATGAGAATGATACAAAAATAAACCAAAAATTATCAGTGAGCATTTTACAGAGCGACTGATTGTAAATTTAAATTTCCAAACAATTTGCACGAGGACATCTTGTTCATTCGTGTTGTCGTTAGGAGTTCCGATCATATCTTTCTCTGTATTGTTATTCTATTATTTTATACATGTTCTAGTTCGCCTTGTAAGCTGCTCAAATTTTGAAATTTGACTTTCTCTGGACTGGTGATTTCTGCTTCTTTTACTGCTTGTCACATTTGAATGCAACAAGACCTCCTTCTTTCTATTATCCAGTTCCATTATTTCTCTTCTGCTAGTTTCACAGATTATTTATGTGAACAGATGTATTTCCATTTTCTAGTTCTAAACTGTCTAATTTTCCTTTTCTGGTGATGCTTTTGACGCTCTCTACTTTTACCCTTATTCAGTCTTGCATAAGCTGGCCTCAAATTTGTCAGTGCCGAAATATGTATTTGAATTTGCATGAAGTACTGTTGTATAGAATATTATACTAGAGCTGACTTGTGTTAGCACATTAGTTGGTTCAAATTAGATTATGATTGTGTGGTTGATACTGCTAATTTACCAATTAATTGCAAGATGAAAGCTTTTTGCTTGAATTACAATACAATTACGATTTAATAATCAAGGTATATACTTAGATATATTTTTTAATACTAAATGATATAAATTAGTAGTAAGCGCCTTTGGGGCTTCTGTATTCACAACATCATGTCTTGAATAGGGTGATGCAGGGTTAACTGGCAGAAAAATCATCGTGGATACATACGGAGGATGGGGTGCCCACGGTGGTGGGGCTTTTTCCGGCAAAGACCCATCGAAAGTGGATCGATCTGCTGCCTATGCTGCTCGATGGGTAGCAAAATCTCTTGTCGCCGCCAAGATGTGCAGAAGAGTTTTAGTTCAGGTATGTTTTTGGACTAAAAAACTGTTTTGTGAGTTATTTCAATATCCGTTTCTAATGTTTTTGCTACATTTTAGGTTTCCTATGCAATCGGTATTGCCGAACCAATGGCAATATATATTCATAGTTACGGAACTTCATTTGAATATTCTGACAAAGAGCTTCATGATGTTGTTACTCACAACTTTGATCTTAGACCGGGTGCTATTATCAGGTAAACTTTATTGTTTTAATGGTACATTATTTAAAATATTAAAAGATTCATATTTTGTCAGAATTTTTTTAAAATTGAATAAGACCGAGGGTACTCTCTGTTAATAATTGAGGAGGTATTCTGATTCCTAATTCAGTGTACCTTCTGGAAAAGTAAAGCGAAGGAAAAATGTTTCAGGAATTATTTTTGTTAGATAAGCTAGCTGTTGCAGAAATTTTAGAAAAAATAGTCTTATATATAAAAATGACTCAAAATACCAGAATAGCAAATTTGGCATGAAAAACAATGGTGTTTGCTAGCCTTCATATAGACGCAATTACGCAAATGAAACTTAAACCTTGTCTCGTTCAACTCGACTCTGGGTTAGTTTCAGTTTACTAAATTCATAAATGTGCTAAACAGGGATGGCCAAAACTGAATAATTTACTATTCCGAACACATTCTAAAATTATTTTAGTATTCTCTATTTTATTTTGTTAGTAGTTAACTACTTTTTTGTCTATCACAAGATAATAAATATTTAAAAAGACATTTTCAAACAAAAATTTCCAATTCTTAAAATCCAGAATTTGCTATACTACTATTTTGAATGTTTGGTTCAATTTGGACATCTCTGGGGCGAACTCAAGACTCAATTCCTTTATTAAAAAATAGTGCCACGGCGAACTAAAAAGTGATCATTTTTTATTTTTGCAGAGAACTCGATCTCAAAACTCCAATTTATCATAAAACCTGCACCAACGGTCATTTCGGATATGACGAATTCAAGTGGGAACAAGTCAAACCAATAAAAATTCCTAAGCATCTTCTATAAAGCTAAATATTCGATCAAAACTTTATAATGTAGTGTGGTACATTATTGTATCGGATTCTCTCATTTCATCACCAAAATGCAAATCGCCTCGTTAATTTTTGAATGAATTAAATTGCTATATTTATTTGTGTTTTATATAGATTTGTTACTCCACCCAAAATTTTATCACAAATTTGTTTCCATACGTGCCTTTGTTGATTGTATTTTATCAAACCTCCTATTGCGTTGCTGTTATGTGTTTATACACGTGGATTGTGATTGCAAATTTTTTTTAAACGTTTCTTGACAATATAAAAAGTTATTGTCAGAAATTTTTATGCATTTTTCAGTATAATCTTATATTAAAACGTGTTGTTAATATAGGGCCACTCCACCACAAATGCAATTTGTTTTTAATGTAATCCATCAATATGTGAGTGGCAATTCTAATTTTCTTTAATATTTTTCAGACTACCTAATAGAGTGGTTCCCAAACTGCGGGCTGTAACGATTTAATATGGCCTGCCGAACTTGAGTGAAAAAGTTTAAAAACTTCATGTTTTTATCTTTTTTCGTTCTAGATACTGCCATTTGATACGGCAATATCACAGTCTAAGCAATTATACCGGTATCTTAATTATACACACTGGCCCTTTGTGGGCCATTTCCCGGCCCACGAATATCCTTTCCCTTCTAGTTTTGGCCCCTGGCTGGTTTGGAAATCACTGACCTACGGTAATTAAATTTTTCATTCATGCCCTGTTCATTGTGTGCGCTATTATTTAGAATATACTCTGTGCCCTAATTTGTTAGGAAGATCGCTTATTAGACACTAATTAATTATTACATTTAGATAAACATGTTTCATAAATTTTTAACTAGTATACAGTTACATCAATTTGCAAAAGAAAAACTGAAAGGATGCAAAACAATAATTGGATATAAATGATAAATGGTTCTAAATTGAAAATGAACGCCCTTAGCTTTCATAATGAATTTAGTCTTATACTCTGTCCTTAATTTTATGATTAATATTGGGTCCAAACTATCTTCAGGAAATATGCTTTTTTTCTTTGATGTTCTTTCTATTGAATATGTGTGTGGGTGTGTAGCAATTTTTTCAATCTAAAATATTTTTGATATAAAAGAGGAACTATGATATATTCCATGCATTATAGTTATGTCATCCTCATTCTATAATTTTACCCGCAATAGATCAATGTAATTTTATTTCCTATGTCATCATATTCGTCCATAATAAGTGCCAAAGAAAATTTTTATCAATTGTTTTATCAAGAACCATAATTGTATATGGTATCCATGCCTATGAGTAAAATTCCAATTTTAAAACGTCCCACTTTTAGACGTATTTTCCACACCGTCCTGGGGATTATGAACAATTTAAAATATATTTTTTTAATTTGTTGTGTTAAACTTGTACCGTATGTCAATATTGTATTATACCGTGGGTGCTTATAAATGTAATACAGCTTTTGGTACAGTAATCTTGATTTTAATGCTTGAACTCTGCCTTACTGCATCCGCAATTTATTTTTTCAATTTGTTTCCGATTTTGTTCTCATAATGTTGCAGAATTTTTAAAATTTTACTAAATGTTACGTATTCTTAATTGTTGCAGAAGCATATGCTTTAAATGTGCCTGTTTTGTGTCAAAATAAAGTATTTTATGTTTCAGTATCTTGATTTGATTATGGGAAAGTGATTAAGGCTTTTTTCATGTACTTTAGTCTCAGTTTGAGGTAAGGAAAAAGGTTAGGGAGTCTGCAGTCAGTATAGAATATCACTGTTAGGCTGATATCATTTGTGAGGACACTTTATGTGGCACATAATTTTACCATGATTTTTACTCGAGACGCTTGTTGGGATTTTTACATCTATCCTAAATATGAAAATCTCATTAAATTGGTTTAAAAGTAAAATGTTTAAAAGTAGAAAAATGTTTAAAAGTATAAAATGTTTAAAAGTTTTGTCGAATGATTTTTATCAGGTAACCGAATCATAATTAATCTTTCATAGTTAGAAGTGTCCTTATGTAGTTTGCGAACTGGGAAAATTGATTTGACTTCTGACTCACAATTCGTTGTATTGATATTATTTATTCAATCCTTTGGTATAGGAGGTGATAAAATCTACTCCACCGATTGTACAATATTAAACTCTGCTCATTAAGTTAGTAGACAAACCTGAGTTCAAATAATAGCATTGTTTGTGATTCTAAAATTACATGTCACATGCTTGCTTGCTAGATGTTATCAATAAATGTGTCTGTACTTTTGTAATATTTTGGATCTTGTACCTGTTGCCACTGTAAACAGAAACTTTGTCGTCTGCAATTGTGCGAAAATTGAAATTATTGTAAACAGGGGCGTGCTTGAGGAGTGGCGGCGATGGAGGAATATCTATCTCTCATTCGTTTGATTTTGAAAAACAACCAATGAAATGAATGTATTTTATAACGGATTTGGATTTCATAAATCTTAGCCATGCTGCATTCACATTTAGAAATATATTTATTTTCTTATACATCAAATACTCCAAAGCTTTCCGCCATTTCATCGTTGACGATACATGTTTGCATTTGATACTAAGGAATAGGAGAGACATTGATGTGTCTGATTAGGTCTTTCAAAAAAATTTCACCATGGTTACTGAAAGATTTCATTAAAGTGTGGTCCTAATATTTCAGAGTTTATTAAAAATACATCAAAATTGTATTGATTGGGTTTAAACATTTTTTCATGCTGGTTATATTTCTTCATTTCAGCTCAAACTGATTAACCACATCTTCAATTGAATCAAATTATTTCAATTAAGATTAATGTTATTATACACATCTTCTCAGCAATATGAGATTGATACAACTTTAATTGCTTTATCTTGTAATGATAATTTTTCTACATAATTTGCTGGTAGTGATATTCCAAAAAGTACATTGTAATTGGTGATAATCTGTTTATAGGGTACTTAGTGAACTGAGTAGCAAGTGAGGTATTTTTCTATTTACTGTGTGTAATCTGTTTTGAGTGAGTTCTGTTTGCTGAAAGTGGGTGTGAATTTTGCAGACCAATCCGTCCCAAGGTGTTTTGCTGTTACTCATTGAATTGTTTCTTTTTATTAGTTAAGGGGCTTACGAACTCTTTTGAGTACTCTGACATATTTTTGCTGTTTATTAAACAAGATGTTTGAGTAAGTCTTGTTTGCGTGAGAGTGGGCTGAATTTTGCAAACTCGTGAGTCTGAGGTGTTTCGCTGTTGATCAAACATGTTGAGTAGGTTTTGTTTGCTTGAAAAATGTAGAGGCCTTGCAAACTGAGTAGTCCTGAGGTGTTTTGTTGTTTTTTAAGTGAACGTCATGTCTGCATGAGACTGGTCCTGAGTTTTGCTAATCTGTGAGTTTGAGGTGTTTTGCTGTTAATCAAATAGGTTGAGTAGGTTTTGTTTGCTCGAAAATATGCAGAGGTCTTGCAAACTGAGTAATACTGAGGTGTTTTGTTGCTTCTCAAACAAATTGTTTGAGTGGGTTTGTTTGCTCAAAGTTGAGGTGAGAATTTTTGCTTGTTCTTCTCATGTAACTCACCTAAACTCAGACAGATAGAGAACACCTTAGTCATCTATTTTCTCACAAACAACTAGAAAAGTTATAAAACTGGATGTACGTCATCTCATCAGCAGACACAATGAAGTTGAAAACAAAAAAGTTGTTTGAAATTCACATGTTACACAATTCCACATAATCCAACTGCAATAGTAATATTATTTATATGAATGCTTCAGATAGAGATCAAGCATATTACTATCACACATGATAAAATCCATTGATTTAGAGGATTCTTGATCATCATCATCACAGTTTTTATCATCTCAATTTTCAAATTTTTCTTAAAAATTACTGAAACAGTTTTATTAAAAATAACAGAGATTGGGATTTTTACAAATTGATTTGCCAAGTTTAAATGACTCCAAATAATTCCATTTTATGCTACTCGTTAAAATAGGATAAACATTTTATGGAAGGCTAATATTGACTGTAGATTTTTATCTGACAACTGATTATTCTGGATAAAACCGGTTTAAGCAGGATATAACTAGTTTGCAAGTTATTTGTTTCATCTGGATACTAAAGAACCCATCATGTTGTTGAATTGGGTTCATTGTGTGCTATTTCAATCGTGTTATGGATGAAATGTATATTGAAGTGTAACTTACTTACTTGTTAAAAGTGTTTAAATAAATGTCTTTGTCAAACATAATATGTACATTTAATATACTTTATAAATAGAACATTACAATGCTATATTTGAACTATCTCAATAAACAGAATTGTGGGTTGCAAATACAAGAAAATCCATATTTCATGATGGAAATTAACGCTGAGCAAAAATAAAAACTTACAAAATTTTAGTTCAACATAATTTGTTTTGAAATATTTAAAAAAGAAAGAATTCTGTAGTTTATAGGAATTGCAAAAATATTCAGAAAAGCTGTGCAAATATAAATCTTTTCATGTTTTGTTTTCTAATCCAAGATTTGGAAAAATACTAGAGGGAACAGCTTTTGTGAAAAGCGTCCCAGATTACTTGAACTTGGGTACACTCTTTCATGATCGAAGGTCAAATGTTAAATAATGGATAATTTAGGTCAAATGTTAAATAATGGATAATTGAGAAATTTATGTTTTTTTTTTTTTAAATTTGGGGGGGAGACTATATAGCCATCTCTGCTTCCTGTCAGCTTATGATTTCATCATTTTTCTTCAGAGTGATGCTGGACTCACTGGACGAAAAATCATAGTTGATACTTATGGAGGTTGGGGAGCTCATGGTGGAGGAGCATTTTCTGGTAAAGACTTCTCAAAAGTTGATAGATCCGCTGCCTACGCTGCAAGATGGGTTGCAAAATCTCTTGTAACTGCTGGACTTTGTCGTCGAGTTTTAGTGCAGGTTTGTAATCATGCTGTATTTAAGAAGCTTTTTGTTTGAAGAATTCAAATTATATTAATATATTTCAAATGTTTTATTTTATTGGGTCAGTCCGTTGAATGTCAATAATGATCTGATATTAAACCGTTACGTTTTTCAATCAATAAATCTTATTTAATGCTCTCGGATTGGGTTAAACAGTCTTCCTTTCATCTTAGTTTGTTTCCTGATCAATTATGTGTGAAGCTACAGTTGTCACTGTTCCGTTTGATTCATTTCCTTCCTAAATTTATTGCAGGCATTTCCTCCGTTTTGCCCTTATCCATCAATACTTCTTGTCGCTAATTATTGTAATATTTCATTTTCATTACTTCAGTTTAGGATATGTTAAATAAGTTTTACATTTTTCATATTTTTAACGGTGTCTTGGTAGCCTTTTCAGATTTATCGTCCATTAACATTCTGATATGTTATTATGGTATGATAAATTGATGTCTGTCTTCAATCTGTAAAATAAACCAAAATACAAATTCTACAAAGTGCGAAGGAGCCAACCTGTAATTAAGTGTGACATTTAACCTAAACCTACTCATCAATTAATCATTTATTTATAACCTATATAATCGCTTCTCATATTAATAATTACAAAAATTTACAATTTATATTTATTCCTTTTTTCTTGTAGGTTTCCTATGCAATTGGAATTGCTCATCCTCTATCTATTTTTGTGAGTTCTTATGGTACATCTCATCTTCATGACAGCGATCTACTGACTGTAGTGAATGACAATTTTGATCTGAGGCCTGGAGTTATTGTAAAGTATGCATCATTTACTTACCTTAGTACTGTTCTATTTTTTAAGATTAATCTTATTTAGCGTTTTCTCGAAGCAAATCGCACATTATCACCCTAGAAGTAAAGGAGACTCATGTCTGAACAAAGTTACGAGAAGCCTCTGAAATACTTATATCAATATATAGATTTTTACATGTTTCTCATGTATCAACAAATATATAAGCAGTTCAATTCAATTTAATATGATAAGTGAAAAGCTGTATTATATTATGATTAACTAAATCTGTTATAAAATTCTTAAATTATACCAAAAACCAGTGACTTCGAAAATGTTCGCAACGGGTACAAGTCTATCTTTATTGAAAGGGGGTCATTTGAAACATTTCCTAGAGAGAACATAAATTTTCTGAAAAACGTTTTAGATTCATGAAACTTCGGGGTGCGATCATGCAGAAACAGAAGTTTCAAGTGTTATCAAAATCAAACAATTTACTCCGTTTTCATGAAAGTAATTAGGAAATTTGTGGGTTCCGTTTTTATGGGTCGCCCTGTAAATACAAGATTAATAAAGTATAAGAAACTGGTGCAAAATCTATATGCATTGCAGCCGGTTCAAAATAATATTGTGAAACAAAACTTAGAAATCATACATTTGGAACATTGTAATGACCGACCAGTGTAGGACATCAATATTCGTATTTGTGAAAACATTTTAAAATGAAAAATTACACAAGTTTTCATATATCAAAGCTGTTCAGTAGGACTGATTATTGCAGTTCTTAAGAAAAAAATTTTAATCGAAATTTTTCACAAGATTGAAATTTTGTTTTGTTTATCTTGCCCTCCATATTTAAACAATAAAGAATATCTCTGTTCCTGTGAGATTTGTGATATTCGTGTATTGTTAATTTTTTTTCTGAATTATACAATTGCTAAGAGCGATGCACTCATACAGACCGATTTCAAAACATATGATCACAAAAATGAATTACTTCTTCTGATTACCGCCAATATTTGGCAAAGAAATGAATTCATATTATGTCACAATGACTCATCAAAATAGTTTCAAAACATCTATTTGCTTCGTTTTGAAATTTTTTGTCATTTCAGGCACCTGCCCACTAAAACAAATAAATACAGCTGAGCGCTCTGGCAATTCACAATTTAACTGAAAATCAGTAATATTCTCATTCGTACGGCAGATAAAAACTAAATCTTACTAGGAATACCGGTATATATATCCTGTCTTGGATTTAGCACTATATTGCTGTATATTTCAAATTTTAAAAATGTTGTGTGTCTTACATAGAAATAAGATGAGAAATGTACTTTTTGCTGAGTCACCCTCGACAATGGCTAGTATTTCACCCAAACGTAGTAATTTGTGATACATCAACGTTAACGAAAAAATCAGTTAATCAAAGTGCAAAGATATCGGAATTCTTTAACATCTTTCGATAGCAGTCAATATTAAGTAAAGCCACAAATTTTGATTCTTCAAAATCTTATTTGTTTAATTATCACAATAAATGTTGGGGAGCGTTAATCCATCGGGGCGAAAATTGAAAAAGTTGTTTTGAAAAATGATAAAAATGTAATCTATGAAGGCATTTAATTTTTCATAATTAATATTATCAAATAAAAATGTCTTCAGAATGTCAATATTTGCCCTTTTTGTCTTCAAAGACTCATGTGGTTATCATACAAAACAATGTGGGCTACAAATATCAAGATTGAAATGATCGTTTAAGGACTATATTGAAGAACTTGTTTATTCTTTATTACTTTTTTGAACTTGGCAGTTTGCATGAACTTAACTTAACTTTGAACTTAACAGTTCAAAAAACATTTTTTTTGCAAATAGTCTAGAAAATTTATTTATGACTCATTTTTAACTCAATATATACTTAATAATAAAAACTATATTAAAGAACTTATTTGCTTTGGATTAGTTTTTTAAACTTGATAGTTCACAACAAATTTTTTTTCACAAATAGTCTAAAAAACTCATTTCTGACTCATTTTTTACTTAATATAGCAGACGAATGAATGTTGAACAATTTATGAGTAAACATGTTTTTATTGTGTTCTACTGATTTCTGCACAATAAGTTGTAAAACACAAAACTGTGATTCATTTGTCCCTAAGTTCTGTTTCCAGACCAGACTTCAAAACTATGAAATTCTTTGTTTGATATTATCAATATTGATTGGTTGTCAGTCTGTCACACCCCCTTTGAAATGTATAGCATTAGAACTTTAAATCGTGTATGCATTTTGTCACAATATTAATTGACATTGACAAACTTGACATTGACAAACGTGAGTACTTCTTACTTTATTAAGAATGGAAGATATTTAAATCGTGCCTCATTATCTTTAATTCTTTATTAATTGAATTAATCAATAACACATTTCTTATGACTTTTTTATTGTACAGACATTGCATATTGATTAGACTGTGTTACATCCTCAATTGACCGCAGCAAAGATTAAAAATGTTTGGACACTTTCCAATATTGCAGATACATCTGTATCATTTTAAACTCCAAATATCTCACATCACGCTGGGTCGCTGGTGTAAATAACCAATTGCTAGTGAAATGACTCAAGTATTTTTATGAAAGAAATACTTAGACCACATTCCATTTTGCAGATCGTCGTTGAATAGCATTATTGGTAACAAAATAAAAATGAAATTATCTTACAACTAGTTATGGAACTTTCAAAACAACTTTGATCAGATACAGATCAATAGACAATTTTTATCTTTTGAGTCGAGCTTAAAATATTTTGTTTTCCTAAATCACAAAATGAATGAATAACAACCTATGGTATTGTTGTTTTTATCTATGAACTAAACGCCCATCCTATTATCATTCTTTTTCGCTTTTATAAATTTTCATTTATTCATATTATCCAGGCAATATTATTAAATTTATACTTTTATTTTCAGGGACCTTAATCTGAAGGCACCGATTTATCACAGGACTGCACATTACGGTCATTTTGGAAGATCTGAATTCACTTGGGAACATCCGAAGAAACTCAAGTTATCACCTGATATTCAACAAAAATTAATAAAACTAAAGGATGAACCTTATGAAAAAAGAATCAAATATTCATCTCATTGAACGATATTGCTATTAGTGAAGTTGTTGGACTATTTTATTGCGTTAAAAATACGGGACGTAAATAAGACTTCGCAATCCATGTCTGATCTATCGTTGTATGATCCCATTCCTCGTTGTTTAATTTGGTCATTGTTTTATAAGGGCTCCTATAAATTTATGCATCAGTATTTAGGGTAATTAACAAATACCAAATTATCCAATTTGAAATCTGACTGGGCATTGGCATGATTACAGATCGAATTGCCGAAGTGTCTTAAAAATAAATTCTCAGCGAGAGAACATATACTCATTGATTGGTATATTATATTAACCCCTAATCTTTAAGTCCGCAAGCACATAAAATTTCACATACTTCTAAATCAGGTATATGTATATGAAATTCCATACATTCTGACACAAATTTGATTGTTTCTTGCCATGATGTCCAGGTTTTGTTCTTTTTCATATACGTTCACTAATACACAATGACATGTTTTCTCAATTAACAATGATTTTCCAATAATTCAATCAGTTTAAAGCATGTTATTCGAATTAGATATGTTATTAATGGCTTTCTTTTCAAGTCGGTTTTTTAATATCACAATAAATACAGACTGTTTTGATGATAACTGAAAATATCACATACTAAGAAAGACATCAGTACTCAAAATATATGGATACAAATCCGCGCATCAGTACCGTTATCATGAGGGCTTCAGAGTAGAAGATAGCAGACAAGCCTGTTCTTAAAACTCAAAGTGAAACCATAAACTTTTTTGTTATATATCTGGCCCCATAGGGCTCCAAGAAAATATGAATAAAATTAAAGTGATATCCTAATGGTTTCAAGCACTAAAATTTGAAATCAGTTGGACAATTAGTCGCAGAGAAGCCATTTTTATGTATGTACTTTGTGTCCAATAACCAAGTTCTAAGTATATAATATTAATTGGATTAATTTTTATCTGACACAAAGTTACAATTGCTTATGCACAGCCAACACTTAATTTTAATTCCTCCTTCAATTAAAAATGCATTGGATGTTATTCTGACTTTCTCCAAACATTATATTCAACCAGTATACTTCATTTTTTTTTCATGCAATTGACATAGGTCATGAGTTTTATTAGAAAGCCTCCCCTCAATTCTATGGATTGAACTTCGGATTCATCTTCACCATAAATCGTAATCTTTTGTGACCTTTCTGATGAATTCAATTCGTTTAATGATTATTTGTTTGTTAATAATGAATTTTGCAATGTAGTTAGTTGATTGTGGTAATTGTATTTGTTTTTATGTTTTAAGCTGTTGTGTTAATGTCCTTCAAATTGTTTTGTTCTTGATTGCATATATTGTAGTGCCAGCAATACTCCAAAATTGAAATACTGTACCTAGATAATTCTGAAATAATCATAATTTTTAATTAGATAACTTTGGCTCCTTGATGTGGTGAAGTGTTTTTCTCTCTCTTTCGCAGTTATGTTGCACCTACCATTAAAACATCTTTACGATGTAAAGCATTGACTATTTCGTCACAGTTGAACCAAAATAATTTGTCACATTCCTAGCTTTAGGGCGAAATCACATATTTGTAAATTTTAGATCTGTACAGACAACCTAAAATGGACGTGATGCACAACTGAAAATCAAAACTAATACATGTCTGCTTTAAAATTCGGACCAAGATAGGGCCTCATGTCCATAATTACAAAAAATCAAAGTGAATTTCTGAAATATGTGACATGAGCTACTTTGGTTTAACTGTGACGCCATAGGTTGACGTGTCCTTTTTATTTTATTTTTAACGTGATTTAATTCTTTTTTGTGCCTCTTGTTGGGAACGAATAACTACCTGTCCATGTCTTATTTAATCCCTTTTGGTTGAATTTGAGTTTGTACTTTTTGCCAGTTTGAAAATAAACTTGAATGTTCACAACCCAATGACGTCATTCTATCGAGTTTTATTTCTTTAGATCTCAACCTAAAGAGCAGATGGTATCTTATTGAGAGAGAGAGGATTAAGGATTTACATATTTATCCCGGGGAGAGGAAAGCCGATAAGACGGCTTAATCATATGGCGAACCACGGCCCCTCGCCCTGTTATCAGGTCGGGTATGGGATTAGTTTGCCAGTTATTTGTTTTCGGAAGCATGGACTTGATGGTGGAGGAAGCCGTAACCGACCAGATGTTACGTTAACCACTATATAGCGGCGAGTAGTCCAGCAATCCTCTTGCACATTATCATCCCCGCATGGGATGCGAACCCACGCAAGGTAATCAGAGATGCGGTGGCAGGCGTATTCCTAACGCTTAGCACGATGCGCCACACCGCCGAGCTCAGAGAGAGATTAATCATTTCGTCAACCAAGAAAAACAGTCATCAATAAAATATAAATATCGGTGGTAGATCGGGTATTCTTGATATATATGTATTGAATATTCAATCTTGAACATTTCTCACCAAATGCGTTCCAAATCCACGACGTCCATTCGGACTTTTCTAAATGTCAACTTCAACTATGAGAAAATCTTTCGCTTCTCCTGTCTCGGAGTATGTAACAATTATTGCAACTATTGTCTGTATTTACCATTATGCGCATAAACGTCAGTCAACTCTCGCTGGATACCCTGCTTATTATTATCAAGAAATCGACCGACTTCAAAGATCGAATCACGATCAGCTCCCGCTCATTTGCTTTCCACAAGATGAAGAATTTAAAGTTATATCCCGGTGGGCGCAAGCGCAATGATCTAGTGCAATGGTGTCTCCATCATAGGTTACATATCTCAGGTTGAAATCCTCACCAGTGGTGTAATAAATTGCATAGAAAATGCCGAGACAGAAACTTTCCGGTTCTACGAAGTAGTACAATATATATACATGTCAGTGAGTTCTTTGTTCGGTTCGAATAAGCAGTGTGAATACAAAGTAGTGTGTTAGGTATGTTCTACTACTTTTTTATTGGAAAAATTGGGAACTTACACGAGAAAATGCCATACGAATCTTGATTCATATTTTCATTATGTGACTTTTATATGCTATATGCACAAATAAGTTGGAAACATTTTGAAATTTATTTCCATGATCTTCAAATTGATTTGAATTTGTGATGTTCAATATCGAAGAATGATTGTTTTCTGCTCCCTCGCATTTCCAGTATAGCATGCAAAGTTCCTGTTGCGTTTTTAATCAGTAAAATGTGACACAATAATTGTCACAAGTAATAAATCAATTCGATGGGTCTAAGAACATGACTTTTCGTACCTCACAAATGCAAATTCACGATGTCGATTCGGACTATTCTAAATGTCACCTATGGGAAGATCTTTCGTTTCTCCTGTTGCGGAGTTATTTATACGGAAACAATTATTTCAACTATGTCTTAATTTATCATTATGAGTATAAACGCCAGTCACTGCTCGATGGTTACCCTGCTTAATACTATCAGAAAATCGTCCAACTTAACTCAAAACGACTGCAAAAGATCGAATCACGATCAGCTCTCGCCCATTTGCTTCCAATGAGATGAAGAATTTAAAGTCCCATTCTGGTGGGCGCAACGGCCTAGCGGCTATAGCGTTAGGCGTAACGGTGTTGTCATCGTAGGTTAAATATCTCCGGTTAAAATCTCTAACAAAGGTGTAATAAATTGGGTAGGCAATGTCGGGACGGAAATATTTCAGTGTTACTGGGGCCAATAGTTAGTTTTCGTATTGTGTGTACCCCCTTTCAAAGTTAGCTCCTGTGTATTACCGCTAGTGGGCAGTGGTTCACTGATGTGTATTCTTAGTTACCACAAGGCCTCTTCGGCAAGAACCTGAAACCGGGAGCGCACATAGTAAATTTGCTCATCTACTTTATCTGTTTATCGTAGAACTATTGGTTGGATAGACACAATTGTCATTTACCGCAATCAATTCCTGTATAGTTGCTTTATTGGATTACATTTAATAACTGGATATTCTGTTTAACTGTGGATTTACTTGGATTAAAATATCATTTCAAACAGCAATATCAGAGCTGCATATTTCCAGTGTATCATAGACAGCAAGACAGGTTTTGGGAGCGCGTATAAATGCATTGCAGTCATAGACTATTTGCGGGGCTATTGAACTAAGTTGGACTTTGGCTACCGTAACAGTAAATGACAAAGTCTATCAGCCTTTGGAGTATTTGGTTGTATTAAGAAGAGTGGAAGTAATTGACAACATATCTTCCAGCCTTTGAAGTATTTGGTTGTATTAAGAAGAGTGGAAGTAATTGACAACATATCTTCCAGCCTTTAGTAGAAAGGCGTAACAGTAAATGACAAAGTCTATCAGCCTTTAGAAGAGTGGAAGTTCCAGCTTGGAGGCCTGAGTACTGTTGTGAAAGGAAAAAGTAGATTATCAGTGGTGACAGCACTGATAAAAGCTGAAGAGTTTCCCTGGTCATTTAACTTCCAGGAGTTTACAGTAACTGACTGGCAACAGTGTTGCTTTCCGTTTGGGTGACGGTGTAAACAGATTTGTTTCATGATGAAATCTGCGCGGAAAAGGTTTGCAAAAGGTAAACTTGTAACTTCTGAGCCGGCATCCATGGAACATGGTGATATTGTAAACATTACAAAGAGAAAGATCAGACCGTCATCGAAAGTTGTGGAAAATAGGAAACAAGAGTTTGATCAACAGAGGCAAAGCCAGGGTTGTCCAAAACGAATCGAATATTCGAATGTATTCGAATATCAAAGTATTCGAATACCATTTCGGCTGATTTTCGAATAATTACGAATAGTAGCCACTTTTCGCCCTAAACGTGGTGTTTCGTTTTAACGGGAATCTTCAAACGACTTTTTACGCTGTCTCACGTATTGTAATGACGATGAAATAGAATCGGCACTTTGATTGTTTATATTCTGTGAGACCATACGTCTCATAGTGTTGCGACATATTTGCACGTTTCCGTGGGTGGACATTGCCGACATTCGTGTACGTGGCTTTTAATTTACAAATTCATTTCCATTACGTCGAAAAATTGAGATAGTATGTTTATTTTATTTCTATGTGTCCTGCTTATTATTCACATGAGTCTTCTCAAGCATGATTTGTGTAACCTTATATTTGGGTCTTAGGGTCTGCCAATTATGATATTTAATCGCAGGCTGGTTATCGTTACTTTAAAGAGAAACACGGCCACCGAGATTAAATGATTTGTGACCCTTTCGTTTTGCCGATTCAGCAGAACAGGACAGGGATAGGAAAACACAGCTGTGAAATAACCCATGGACGTACAGTGTAGTACTTATCACATTCCAAAATTATTTCGACATTCGGGTTAATAGGTTGTCTAAAATGATTGCCGCTTTACGACTTAAATTTACCCCTCATTTGTTAAAAATAGTTAATTCTGTGAGTATGATTCTACCAAACTAACATGATCTGGTCCTAAACATATAAAATTATTAACGCATATCAGCCTTACTGAACAACAGGGACACAATTTTTCTACCCGTCTTATTGGAGGCCTATATGGAAAAACCCCTTTTTTGAGTGCTAAAAATAGACATCGTCCTATTTGCCATGTGGACTCATTAGCCGGGAAATACGGTATTTATTGCCGTCATTGTTACGATATCCAATAAATTGTCACAAGTTGGAAAAACAAGTCGATTTATTAGAAAATAATTTCTGGCAAATAATTCTGATAACGATAGTTATAAGTATCGATCCTTTACCAGGATGATTTTTTGTTGCGCAAAATAATCCAATCCATGACTGGTACCAGCATTTGAAATGTCATGCCGTATTAATTTAATTCTGTTCAACGTAAATCCTAGTAAAAAGTCCATACTTTTAAATACAAACCAATGGCAACCATTATCCAAATTAGTTCCCAAGAGCGGGATAAAGTATAAATTCTTTTTCCGACTTGTGACAATTTTTCGTGAGTACGAAAATAAGAATCAAAAACTAATTATATTCGGCACAATATCACGGCAATCTGCGGACATAAATTGTGTGGCAAACTCGCGATTAATATTAATTTTTGATTCCTATTTTCGTATTTACAAAATACAACGGCGATCTGTGGACTTACAATGTGTGGTAAACTACCCGATTATAAATAGTTTTTGATTCCTATTGTCATATTTATGAAATAATAAAAGTATTATTACTCAAACATACAACGGCGATCTGTGGACTTACAATGTGTGGTAAACTACCCGATTATAAATAGTTTTTGATTCCTATAGTCATATTTATGAAATAATAAAAGTATTATTACTCAAACATACAACGGCGATCTGCGGACTGAAAATGTGTGGTAAAGTTCCCGAATATAATTAATTTTTGATTCCCATTTTCATATTTATGAAATAATAAAAGTATTATTACTCAAACATACAACGGCGATCTGCGGACTTAAAATGTGTGGTAAAGTTCCCGAATATGATTAATTTTTGATTCGTATTTTTGTACTCACGAAAAAATTGTTACAAGTCGGAAAAATACCTCATACTTTATCCCGCTTTTTGACAAATAATTTAGATAATGGTTGGTATTTAAAAGTATGGGCGTTTTACTAGGATGATTTTGTGTTGGGCAAATATTCAAATCCATCATCGATACCACTATTGTCGTATTAATTTAACTCTGTTAACATGACTCATGGTATATAAAATATATACTGCAATAATCTGTAAATATGAAATGCCTGGTAATTTGGCTAGGTTGTAACTTTAGATTGCAGTTATTACATGGCTTATTGTATGGAAATTGCTACATACATTTAGATAAGCTTCAATTAGTGAATTTTATTTTCAAAGTATTCGAAATTTCATATTCGAAAAAAATAATTTCGAATGTATTCGAAATAGTGAACTATTCGATATTGGCCAACCCTGGGCAAAGCGTATCTAAACTTTGTCAGAAGCTTGTGAAACTATGCGAAACAGCAAAGCATGTTAGCCATATCCTAAGAGCATCATCTGCAATGCGTGCATCTTCACGGGAATTAATGGAGATGTGGTCAGCGCTTGAAGAGATGGTGTCAAGAAAGGAGAGGACATCTTTGTTTCGGGGTATTCAGCAAGTGGACAGAGAAGTGAAAGATGCGACTAGGATTGCTGAAGAAACTGTTGATAATCTCATGGAAAAGAGAGATGAAAGTTCATCCAGAAGCTCCACATATGGGACATCTGCATCTAGTAATGTTAGTCGTAAATCAGAAAAGATTGCTCTTGACAGTAAGCAAGAATGGTATGATTTACAGAAGGATGTTGGGGAACTCGAAGTTAAAGTAAAATCCGTGGAAGAAGAGAAGTTGCTCAATCTTCAGGCACTACAGCTGGAATATCAAAGAAAAATGAAGATTTTGGCTGATGAAAGTCAACTTCAAATGCATAAGTTAATGCAGCAAAGCCAGTTGGAATTGCACTTGCACAAGAAGGAACTCGAGTCGAAGAAGGCAAGAGCACAAGTTTGCAAGAAGGTCCAGCAAGTTGAAAATCCTTTCGGGTTGAATGAAGAAGATTTTATTGCAAATTCAAGTAGTCAACAATCACAGATCTTGAAATCAGATTGGGATCATAGTTTGAAAACAATTCATGGAGAAGATAACTCAAATGATATTGTATGTGAGAATATTAATTCAGGTATGAATTCACAACATGCAAATGCTTTTCAGCATTCTCCATCAGGTGCGTACACTACATTTGTTTCTCCTGAAGTTAACATGAATAGTGTTTCTCATGTAAATAATGATTTAAGTGCATGTTTGAGAGAGTTGGCAATATCAAATAGTATGCTAGCCAATGCATATGCTTTGCCACAAATTAAAGTTGATATTTTTGATGGTAATCCATTAAAATTTCCTGCCTGGGAATCTGATTTTGATGCTCTTATTGAAGCTAAAACTACCAATGTACGCCAAAAACTTAATTTACTGAGTCAACATTTATCAGGGGATCCTAAAACAATGATTCAAGATCTTGTGTTGTTACAGTCTGATACTGCGTATGCAGAAGCAAAGGAAAAATTAAAGTCAAGATATGGCAATGAAAGTGTCATATGTAAAGCATTTCTTGACAAATTGGCATCATGGCCAAGAATTAGATTTCGTGATGCTGCTGGAATTCAGAGATATGGTGATTTCCTTGACCAAGTCAAAGTTGCAAAACATAAGATCAAAGATCTGGAGGTACTTGATTTTTCTGTTGAAAGTGTAAAAGTAATTGAACGTTTACCAACCTATTTGCAAGATGCTTGGCGTGGTACTGTTAAAAATTGGAGATCAAAATATGGAAAAAATAGCTATCCACCTTTTGATGAAATTGTTAAATTTGTAAATGAAGCGTCAGAAAAGGAGAATATTCCTGAGCTTGAACATATGAACAAAAATCGTGAATATGTGAAGTCATATGATGACAGGGAAAAGAAAAGTAAGTCTTTTTCCAGTTATAGAAGTGCACAGAATGCGAGAGCATATGCTCATAAAGTAGAAAATATGAGTGCGAACAAATGCCCATTCTGTAGTGTTTGTCATCATATAGAGGATTGTGATGAATTTGGTAAATTGTCAATAAAGGACAAGAAGACCTTTTTTCTGAAAGAGAGACTGTGTTATGGATGTGGTTCTAATAGAGGTCACAGGGTTAATTTTTGTAAGCAGAGGGTTACATGTAAGATTTGCAATAGGTTACATTTGACTGCCCTCCATGTGGATAAAACTCTTGATAAAAGTGATTCTAAATGTACTCAAGTTTGCACCATAGAAGGTCAAAGTGGTGGCAAACATAATTCTATGATTGTTCCAGTATTTGTGAGAAATAGTAAAAATCCATCTAAGGAAATCCAGTGCTACTGCATATTAGATGATCAATCTAATTGTTGTTTTGTTTCTGAGGAATTGCAAAAGCAACTTGATGTGAAAGGTGTACAGACACAGTTAAATCTCTCTACGATGATGAAATCTGGAGCGTTGGTGTCTTCGCAGAGAATCAGAGGACTACAGGTGATGAGTATGGATCGTCAAGTAAAGATAGATATTCCACAAGCTTACACTCGTGAGCAAGTACCTGCGAGCCCTTCACAAATTCCAAAACCTGAAGTTGCCAAACAGTGGAAACATTTGGAGAAAATTGCAGACAAACTTATGCCTTATGATTCAAAATTGAAGGTCAGTATTCTCATTGGTAGTAACATTCCTAGTGCGGTAAGGCCTCGTGACATAATTCATGGACGGGAAAATGATCCATATGGTCAAAAGTCTATATTGGGTTGGGGAATAATTGGAAATGTTTGCAAAAATGGCAAACGTGATGATAAAAGTTCAATATCTCATCGTGTCGAAGTGACACAAGATTGTTCCACAGCGGAAAATCTGTTAGAGAGCAATGGTAAATCATCATTTGTATTTTCCACAAAAGTAAAAGAAATTGTAAGTCCTCAACAGCTCAATCAGATGATGGAAATAGATTTTGTTGATCACAAAAGTAAGCATGAAAATATGTCAATTGAGGATCAAAGGTTTGTGAAAATACTTTCTGAAAATGTTATTAAATGTGACAATGGAATGTATGAAATGCCTTTACCATTGAAATGTGACCAAGTTAAATTACCGAATAACAAGCCCATGGTATTGAAACGAGTGATGCAATTGAAAAAACGATTTGAAAAGGATTCAGAGTATAAAAGTAAATATGTTGAATTCATGGAAGATATGATAAAAAATTATGCTGAAAGGGTGCCAGAAAATAGACTTGTTGTTAGTGATGGAAAAGTTAATTATGTGCCACATACTGCTGTTTTTCATAGTAAGAAGAAAACCATCAGAGTTGTTTTCGATTTGAGTGCTTTGTATAAAGGAGAATGCATTAATGATCATTTGCTCACTGGACCAGATCTTATGAGTGGAATGACGGGAATTTTGTGCCGATTTCGGAAAGAGGAAATTGCTGTAATGGGAGACATAAAAGGTATGTTCCATCAGTTTGTTGTACGAGAACAAGACAGAGATTTGTTGAGATTCTTTTGGTGGAATAATGGTAACACCGAATCAGAATTAACTGAGTATAGGATGACTCGACATCCATTTGGTGCTCGTAGTAGCCCAGGTGTTGCAATGTATGGATTGAAATTAGCTGGAGATGATGGTGAAAAGGCATTTGGGATAGAAGCAGCTGATTTTGTGAGAGATAATTTTTATGTGGATGATGGTTTACAGTCTCTCGAAACTGTTAATGAAGCTAAGTTGCATTAAAAATAGTACTTCTCTGTGTGCCAAAGCAGGTCTAAAGTTGCATAAATTTGTGTCGAATCGGAGAGAAGTCCTAGAATCTATTCCTGAATGTGATCGGGCTAGTAGTGTAAAAACAATTGATTTGAATAATGATCCACTTCCAATTGAGAGAGTTCTAGGTATGCTGTGGGATGTGAATGATGATGTTTTTCGCTATCATTTGCAATTGAAAAATCAACCACGAACCAGAAGAGGATTTCTATCAATTGTGAGTTCTATATTTGATCCAATGGGATTTCTGTCACCTGTGATATTGGAAGGTAAGAAAATTTTGCAGGAACTTTGTAAAAGCAAAATTGATTGGGATGATCCTATCCCAGAGAATGTACAACCAAGAGTCAATGCATGGATTGACGATTTACATGGCATTGATAATTTAACAATCAGCAGATGCATCAAACCACCAAATTTTGGAGTAGTGAAAGTTGTTGAAATGCATCATTTCTCAGATGCATGTCAGTCTGGTTATGGTCAATGTTCCTATGTCAGATTGGTGAATGAAAATGGAGATTCACACTGCACCTTGCTCATGGGGAAATCTCGTGTTGCTCCATTGAAACAAATTTCCATTCCAAGGATGGAATTGACAGCAGCTACAATTTCTGCACGAATGAGCAGATATTTACGGGAAGAACTAAGGTATGAAAATATTAAGGAATATTTTTGGGTTGATAGTATGGTGGTGCTGGGTTATGTGAACAATCCAGTGAAAAGATTTCATGTATTTGTTGCAAATAGGATACAACAAATTCTTGATGTGTCTGATGTTAGTACATGGTTACATGTTGAATCTAACCAAAACCCAAGTGATTTGGCAAGTCGTGGTATATCAGTAAAAAAGTTAATTGCTGATTCAAAATGGTGGAATGGTCCCGAGTTTTTGCAATGTAAAGGAGCTTATGAACCACCAGAAGTTTCCTATGTACCAAATAATAAAACAGATGCCTTGTTGAAACATGAAATGAAAAAGGCAACAGCGTTCATAACAGTTGAAAAAGAAAATACTGTTGGGTATAATTTTGATATTGATAGACTGGACATATTTTCTTCTTGGTTCAAAGCCAAGCGAGCTGTGGCCAACTGTATTCGGTTTTGTCACAGGCTGAGAAAAGTTGATTGTGCGAATAATTTGGAAGTCGAAAATTTGTCGATTTCGAAGAAAGTAATTATCAGATGTTTACAGCAAATTCATTTTTCAGAGGAAATAGAGCAGCTACAAAGTTGTGCAGTTTCTGGTGCAATTTTGGATCGAGCCAAAATTAAAATTCGAAACAAACTTAGACGAAGTTCAATTTACAAATTGGATCCATATATCGATGAAGATGCACTAATTCGTGTAGGTGGTAGAATAGGGAGAGCAAATATGCCCATGGATTGTAAGCATCCATTGCTTTTGCCAAGACATTCTCATGTTACTAATTTGATTATTCGTCATTTTCATATGAAAGTTCATCATATGGGACGCGGAATGACACTGAATGAGATACGTCAAAATGGGTATTGGATTGTTGGAGGCACCTCAGCTGTGTCACAATTTATAACTTCATGTGTTGCATGCAGACGTATCCGAAGACCTCTTGAGGTTCAAAGGATGAGCGATCTTCCAGAGGATCGTGTGAATGAAGCAGCCTTATTTGATTATTCAGCTGTTGATGTTTTCGGCCCTTTTGAAATAAAGGAGCGTAGATCTATTTTAAAGAGATATGGTATAATATTCACTTGTTTATCTTCCAGAGCAGTTCATTTAGAGTCTGCAAATTCATTAGATACAGATTCATTTCTCAATGCCTTGAGGAGATTCCTAGCAAGACGAGGAACAATTAAGCAGTTGAGAGCAGATTGTGGAACAAATTTTATTGGAGGAAGAAACGAATTACTAAAAGCTATTGGTGAGATAGATCAATGCAAGGTCAGAGAATATTTATTGTCTAATGAGTGTGATTGGTTCGAATTCAAGTTTAATGTTCCAAAATGTAGTCATATGCATGGAAGTTGTGAACGTCAAATAAGAACAGTTCGAAATGCTCTGGAGCCAATTATGCAGAAGTTCGGTTCACAGCTTGATGATGAAAGTTTTCGTACTGTACTTGTGGAGGCTGAACATTTGGTTAATTCTAAGCCACTTACAGTTTCTAATTTAGGTGATGTGGGTTCACCCGAGCCATTAACACCAAATCATCTTTTGACGATGAAGCCAAAGGTTCTTCTGCCTCCACCTGGACAATTTCAAAGACCTGATGTATATGCAAGACGTCGATGGAGACGAGTCCAGTACATTGTGAACCAATTTTGGTATCGATGGAGATTGGAGTATCTACAAACACTACAACCAAGAGGGAAATGGACTAAAACTGAACTGAATTTATGTGTTGGAGATATTGCCATAGTGAACGATGAGAATGCCCCAAGAAATGAATGGCAACTTGCCAGAGTTGATGCCTTGTATCCGTCTGAGGATGGCCTCATTCGAAAAGTTAGAGTTCTTGTTGCCGATTGTAATCTTGATTCCAGAGGCAAACGAACAAAAGTGGTGACATACCTCGACAGACCGATACATAAACTTGTGTTGTTGGTTCGTGCAGCCAAAGATGGCGATTCCCGGGACGAGGAGCCAACATCTTAGTTTTATTACTTTTTGTACTGTACATATGTTTCGTTTTAAAAAAGTTTTCTTTGCCAACAAAGAACCCTTTTTGGGGAGCCATGTTACTGGGGCCAATAGTTAGTTTTCGTATTGTGTGTACCCCCTTTCAAAGTTAGCTCCTGTGTATTACCGCTAGTGGGCAGTGGTTCACTGATGTGTATTCTTAGTTACCACAAGGCCTCTTCGGCAAGAACCTGAAACCGGGAGCGCACATAGTAAATTTGCTCATCTACTTTATCTGTTTATCGTAGAACTATTGGTTGGATAGACACAATTGTCATTTACCGCAATCAATTCCTGTATAGTTGCTTTATTGGATTACATTTAATAACTGGATATTCTGTTTAACTGTGGATTTACTTGGATTAAAATATCATTTCAAACAGCAATATCAGAGCTGCATATTTCCAGTGTATCATAGACAGCAAGACAGGTTTTGGGAGCGCGTATAAATGCATTGCAGTCATAGACTATTTGCGGGGCTATTGAACTAAGTTGGACTTTGGCTACCGTAACATTCAGTTCTACATCTTTACATATAAGTCGGTTCTTTGTTCGGTTCGATTAAGGCTCCAGCATCGAAAGCGGTCAAACATTTATACCTTTATGACGTCATAATCACGTAGTTGATCAGTAATCAGTAGTTTATTTTTCACCATACTGAAAATAGGAACAAATTGCAATAAATAGGCCATATTTCAGGATGAAGAAGACGCGGGAAACCAGTACTGGTTATTGAGCAGCGGCACCCATAAAATAAATCTACACTATATATATTATAAAAAAGAAAAAGTCGAACTACGTATAATAGGTGAATTGACACAATACCTGTTACAAGTAATAAATCAATTCGATTGGTGTAAGAACATGACTACGTTTTCGTACATTATTTGAATGGGGGAACTTGAAACGTGTGTCATTATCATTAACGGGCTATTTAAGAGGGTATACTGTCATGTTTTTCTAATTCATTTTGGTCCAATTAGTCATTTTTGTACGTTGCCCAACTTACACGGGAACGATTAATTTGTCACTGTCATGAATTTACCTCCATTTGGCTTCAAAGTCTTGACAGTTGATAGCATGCGCTCCATAATGATCTATGAAGTATACAATGCTGGCTTACTTCTGTCTGGTTTGTCGAACTCGGGCCGAAAGGTAAGCCAATCCAGAACAAAGGTTGGACGTTTATATCAATTGGTCAAATAAAACTATTTCTGAATGTATTTTCAATGGTGTAACAATGAAGTTCTTGTTTACTTTCATGAGCTTGAACACTCTTTAGTGCGCAATCATAAATTTAGAAAACCACACGTAAAACTGTCTTTCACCTGCATGTCTGTGCAGTGAGGGATCTTGTAACTAAAGTCTAAGCCTTCCACGCGTTATCAGCCATGTCAGCCATATTCCCGAATACCATTTGATTGCGGCGTGGGTTCGGGTGGTAATGACAACAAAGACAACGGCCAAATTCGATGTACAAAACTGGAATTTTATACATAGTGCGGAGTCCTAATAGTTTCCTGATATTTCATGACGTCTAAGCATTCAATGAATATATATAATCCATCTGATTGAAAATATATTTGGACCCTCGCGTTTTTACAAAATTACAAATAATAACTGGGTTAATCAAAAACAAATAACAGTTAGGTGTAAATTACACCAACTAAATAGATTGTCAATAAATCGTTTTTTCTAATTTGTTCACGATACGGTGCAGAACTTTTGTCAACGAAAACTCGTTGTATGTTTTGGTATGAAGTAGCACGGTGTGGCGTAAAAGGCTACGTTGCTCTGTGGCGCCTCAGGTAGTAAACTCAATTCTTATTGCCATTAATGGCTTTCTGACCCTTTCTCATATTTTATGGATTTTTTAACGCAATCATTCTCTTCCTTTTAAACATTATAACAAGTATTGTATTTCTAAAATAAACATTCTCAAACGGAAGATGATTACGCCATCCACGTTGATGTTTTGTTTATTTGAAACAAAGTATGCATGAAGTCCGTTTTGCCAAATTGTCGGTATTCTTGTTCTTGTTGGGGTAGTTGTTGCTGAGAAAGAATTGCCTTTTTTGTCACTAATGAACGAATCGATTTCAGTACTTAGGGATGACGTTACAAAAACTTGAAGCTCCACCTTTTTTTAAATTTCCTCTGATTTCTATGGGATATTTCCGATAGTTTTTCTTCTAATTTTGATATCGCGAGAACAGTTGAATTTTGTACTGGAATACTTTATACTTCAGGGTACTGGATCTGATAATACAGTAGTAACTCGGATCATTTGGTATTTCAGTTCACGTTGAAACTGGAAGCGTGAATCATCGCCACAGGACCTGGAAAAACTGAATCAGTCTGATCCAGTTATCGGTACCCTGATACAGGTAGGCCTACTGGTAAGTTACCGTAGGTTTTCCACAGTTCAAGCCTTGTTCAGGAATAATCAGTATGATTGTTTATGTTGTATTTGATATATATATAATATATATATATATGATATGTTTTCTGGGTGATGTTGACTTAGCTAGTAAAATGTAATGCATCTTCGGATTTTTTACGTGGATTAAAATTGCGTGTTTTCAAATTTCTCTCCCAATTTAAACCGGACTACTGGTCACATTCATAACAGCTTGATTTGTGACGTTTTTTCGTCACATAGCAGAAAAATTTTCATCATCTTGTAAATATCTGGCGGAGCTGATGAGATTTAATAGAATATCCGACATTTCTGTTCTGTAAAAAATAATGCGCGTCTTCAATAAACTGAGTTCCCAATACTTCCCATTTTGATTTGATAAAATACTCGCGAAACACCAAATAAAACTGTCAGATTTTTCCGAAATCAAAATTCCGTTTAACTACTAAATATCCCGATTTTTGTTTCGATCAAACAACAATTTGAGGGGAAAGATGTGTCACGGGACTCCAGTCTTCCGCAGAGCACCGATTAAAATTCACTGGCCTTCCCTGATAACCTACACTGCAAGAGATGAAAGGGATTTATTCATAAGCCATTGTTCAAATACGCCAATCACGCCATGTAATTTAAATATTTTCAAGGATATGACCATCACCAAATACTACCTAGCGCAATCAATAATCGATATCATAAGCAGTAAAAAATCGTAAGGTTTGAAAAACATATGGCCTTGCACTTCCAATAATTAGACTCATTTGCCTTCACCCATATTACATCGTCGATGAAACATCAATCAATGACGCATTCCACCTGTTACGAGAGAAAAGTCGTCGATATGCGCCTCATTCCACAATTACAAAATCCAAGCTCTTTTTTCGCGTCGCTCCTCTATGGTGGCCCATCGTTGTCACGTGTAAAATTAAAAAAAAAAATGAAAAAATAAAATGAAAAAGCGAAAATAAAAAAATAGTTGTGAAAAAACATAAAAATAATTGAAAAAAAAGAAATAAAAAAAAATTTAAATTAAAAAAAAAAATTGAAAAATAAAACAAACAAGAAAAATTAAAAAAAAAATTGAAATTAAAAAAAAAAATTAAAAAAAAAAAAAAAAATTTGAAAAAAAAAATTGGATAAAAAGAAAATAAAAAGGTTGACAACGATGGTCCGCCTCGTGGCCCATCGTTGTCACGCGTTTTTATTTTTAGAAAATTTGATGCTGCTTGGGACCAACGTTGTCAGACTTAATCCTACACGCACAAATGTGTTTCCTGGGTTTCTAACTCACTACTGATTTTCATGACCAATATTCAATAAATTCAACATGAAAATGTTCTACAAATTCTCCATGCTACAAGTTCAACCACAAGCAATATATTTATAATAAGGATAAGAGAATATAGAATTGGATACGAAAATTTGTTTTTACGTGTAGAAGGTAATTTAATTGGAAAATGCTGCTTAACTGCTCAGACACTCGTGCGATGCCGGTACGGTATCGTCTGACCGTACCGGTACCCATGCAATCACTCGTGAAAGAATGGGAGATGATGAGTGAATGTATGGCTACCGGTACGGTCAGACGCAAAGCGACTATAACCGACTACCGATATTTGGTAAGACGGTACGGTACCGGCATCGCGAGTGTCCAGACAACTGAGTAGTTAAGCAGCATTCTCCAAATTACCTTATACACGTAAAAACAAATTTTCCGAATTTTCGTATTCAATTCTATATTCTCTTATCATTATTATAAATATATTACTTCTTGTTGAACTTGTAGCATGGAGAATTTATAGAACATTTTCATATTGAATATTGCTCAAGAAAATCAGTAGTGAGTTTGAAACCCAGGGAACACATTTGTGCGCGTAGGATTATGCCTGACAACGTTGGTCCCAAGCAGAAGCAAATTTTCTAAAAATAAAAACGCATGACAACGATGGGCCACGAGGCGGACCATCGTTGTCAACCTTTTTATTTTCTTTTTATTCAATTTTTTTTTTTTAATTTTTTTTTTTTTAATTTTTTTTTTTTTTTTTTCGTTTTCATTTATTTTTTTTTTTTTAATTTTAATTTTTTTTTTTCATTTTTTTTTAATTATTTTTATGTTTTTTCACAAAAATTTTTTTATTATCGGTTTTTTATTTTATTTTTTATTTTTATTTTCAATTTTACGCGTGACAACGATGGGCCACCATACTCCTCTCCTTTATATATTATTCAAGATGTTTCGGAAAGAAGATACCAAAGTGCAGTGCTGTTCAATAATTTAACTCCATATTTGCCTTCTTCTAGAAAGACGCAAATAGTAACCAGTCGACGTGAGTTGGACAAGATAGCTTCACTGTGCGCATTTTTGTTTAGTTGTGCAGTATGTTGTTTAGTAGTAAGCTATAGATTTACGTTGTAAAATAATAGGATATTATTGTCTAGTGAAATGTATTATTTTAAGAAATAAAAATAACTGTTTGTCTTTCAATTGATGTAAACTAGTAGACAATAGACGGAATATATTGTCAATACGGACTTATAGAAACATGCAGAATGCAGTATTTGTCGTGCTTTGGGTTGTGAGTTTGTCAATGGTGATTGCCCGACCGGAAAAAAATACCCAGTCGTTCGATACAAACGCACCCGATCCAAACGAAATTATATCCCAGTTGCCAGAGTCATTGGATACAGCGCATTCGGACGGAAAAATCCAGGTAAACAACGTTTAAAAGTGTCCATATATAGGTTTTCTCGTGTACTTTTCGAATTTTGTTTCTGTTAACCACATACATCCTAGTTTCCGCTCTTCCGTTTTTATGGAAACACATCTTGCTTGGGTAACATGTTCAAATGATACTCACTTCATCATACATTTTTTTTATTCATTCCATGATAAATTGCAAAAGTAACCTACTATTCGTTTTAGAAGGATGATATCACATCTAGAAGGAAAAATATTGTTCATAAAAAGCGATACAACGATGCCAACCTTAGCATCGAGTTATTTCGAGAAACACTATCACATCATGTTGGAAATGCAGAATCTAAAACTGATAGATGTCGGTACATGAGATGCCAACCGGGAGAAGAATGTCTTGTGGAAGATGAAAGAGCAAAATGCGTATGTAAAAGGCATTGCAAGGCTAGACATCATGTAAGAAGTTTGTTGTGATATTCTACACCAAACTTTATTGTAGAGCTTATGAATATTATTCCAACTTCAACCTCTATTTTTAGCCAATATGCGGTACAGATGGTGAATATTACGAGAACCATTGTGAAATGCACAGACAGGCCTGCTTGTCCGTGAGAGATATCTACGATGCCAGGCACAAGGACTGTTTTTATAAAGGTAAATATCTCTGATATAATACATAAACTTTTATTTATGGTTTAGAATGTATTTGAGATGATATTATTTGCAATTTTGGTTATCGCTTTCACTAATCAGAGCTAACCTTATTTCATGTGAGTTTTATATTCTAAAATTTAACTACAGTACAACCTTGAATAAACGAAAATATTTATAGCGAACATTGTTTGTAAAAATCTTCATATACTGGATTTGAATAAATATTTCCGGTGCAGCACAGATATAGTTTGTCGATTGTCCTGCTTGGTAAACTGGGTTTGGGCGAGAAAATGTGTGACGCTCCTTTCGGGATAGAAATTTGTGACTTACTTTCATTTATGTTTTATTTTTTTTATAGAAGCCTGTTGGTAAATTCAAGGCAAAGTTTTAAATATATAACTATGCAAAGTTGTAAAACAGTTTTCTTTTTGAAATAGCATCTGAATGTAGTGGATGGGAATTGAAGCAATATCAAGAAATGATGATGCAGTTTTATCGTAACGTTATGACAAGCGCGAAATTACGTCACAATGAGGGGAAAGACGGTAAAGTACAAACTAAACTAAACCGATCAAAACGGAGTACAAAAAAAGAAAGAACAGCTGAACGCAAAACCCACCGTCGAGGCGGTCTTGATATAATCCCGGGCGAAGCAGGAGATCCCGAAACGAACAAAATTGTACCACCGACTACTGAAGAACTCGACGTCAGTCCGAGTCCAAAAAGTCGCCTTCAGAATGATGTAAGCACGAGTCCAAGTGACACTCCACCTGATCAAATTCCTTCTGCAAAACAAGTTGTCATCAAAGATTCATATGAATTTCTTAACGTTATCCAGTCTAAGATAAACCTCAGTAATGAGTATGAAGAAATAATGACGAAAGATTCAGCAGGAGACATGGTGAAATACATCTTTGCTCTCATGGACTTAGACTCAAACGGCAATGTCGGAAGTGATGAAATATGGGAGGTAAATGAGGACTATTCAAAATATTGTGAAATAATTTTATTCTGAATAATTACTGATATGTATATTTCAAAACTTAAAGTAAAAAAAGGCCAGAATTTCTGACATTACTTATTCATTACTAGATTACGTCATTGCAACATCTGGATAACGTTCTACCTGGTCCGTGCTCTCTCTTTCACATTTTAAAATATGGAGATACAAATCTCGACAGAACATTGGATATATCTGAAACTTTCGAGTTGTTCAGTAAGTCTTTGTATATATAAACACTTGACAATGACATTTCATAATCCTGTAACCAAGGCAACGGTTTATTATTCGCAATTGTTAAGATGGAAATTGGTACACGCCATATTTTAGTATGCGAAACGGAGAATTCAACAGAAAAGAGTTGGGAACCACTGTTTTAGACTGTATATTTAATGATAATTCAGAGGGATACTGGAAATCATAAAAAAGTTGATCACAACATTACTTTCGGAATTATTCTTGATGTGCGATATTCTGTTGTACAACTTAGGGGCTGTTTTTGATTCGTATACCTTCATTCAAGATTATAAGAATTTTATGGAATATAAAACTATTTTGTCAAAATTTCAATAATATGATTTTTAAAGTCATATTTTAAATTAAATTTGAATATAAGGCCTCTTGGAATACTCGAAAGTTTTTCAATTTCTAGATTTGTGAAATCTGCATGAAATACGCATTTAATTATAAAGCTGCGTATCACATTAACAACTGAATAATTCAATTTTTCAAACATACGTTATGAAGACCTGGCAGGAACATTTATTTTATTTTTTGAAATTATTAATTAAACACATTTCATCTTGTTTGTTCCGCTTTAAACAAGAACCCCAAATGTTTTATATCGGTTCAAAGGGAATCAATTAATGCCAGGAATAAATTGAAATAAATTGACAACATGTTCGTCCATATTTCGCACGCAATGTTTTAAAAAAAGAGGTGTTGTAATGGGCGCTTTATACGCAAGGTTGTAATGAGCTGTAGCTGTAATACTCAGTCGGAAAATGTCGGTAGACCCAAATACCAGTCGTGTATGATCAGAAATAGGTTTGGACTGACAAGCGGACTTTGCCTGTAGATCGTACCTGGTAATTGGCTAGCATTTTCAATTTTCTGTTTGGAGTAAAGCAGCCATATCCAATTCGGTCGATGAATTATTCACGTTCTAGAATTTTCTTGTCTCAAATAAATCGCTCAGACTTATCAATATCGATCTATAGTTTGCTTCTTTCGCTTCTTCTCGTTATTCAAATGAGTAAATACTCGAACTCCTCGTTTTGCGAGCGTGCTATTTCTCAAGGGACATACATTGAATTGGATTAAGTAGACGTGAAACCGACACAACAATATTGACTGTCGGGAACCTTAGTTTTTAAAATCTGAAATGAAGTTTTCTTGTACCTTTATAAACAATAATTTTTTTCATGGCAATATTAAGTGCCAAAATAACTTGGATTGGGATTTCAAACTCAATCTTATAAAATAAAAAATGACCAAAACATAGTCGATTCCTATGATAAAAGACAGTTTTTATATGCTTTTATTCATATTCACTTACATTATGGCTTTATGTTTCATTCAATAAATAAAAACTTTAGATTAGTAAAATTACATCTTTTTAATTGTTACGTCCTTCCTATATATATATGGTGTCCCTATATTCAGCAGTTTTGAAAATTATAATTTTTGTTCACAAGGCTTCATCAATTTAAATATTATTCAGATATTAGCGTTTATCGTCTACAAAATCAGAAGCGATATGTTCACAGGCCTGCTACTTATGGAAATCCAATGCAATTAGAATGTGGAATCGAAGGAGAATCTTCGCCTGTATGGTATCGATATGGACGTAAAGTACAAGAAAAGAACGGAGCTAAGGTAGGCTATAGGACCATTAGATAACTCACCACTCCTGTGAAGTTACATTGCTTATAATTTCGTGATGTTATGAACTATAGATCATAATAACTAGTAGTTTTCCGGGTACTCCTGAAGTAGGCGCACCAAGATGTCGCATAACCTGAACTCTAACCTGGTACACAACCTGAGTTAATGTTGTGCGCATACTTCAGGAGGTCCAGTTTTCGTATTCCTATATCGTCCTATAACTTTTTATTTTCAGGTGCTTGGAAGAACTTTATACATCAGTGACGTCACATCAAAAAACGCGGGGAACTACACTTGCAGTACAAAGAAAAAAGAAAGCATAACTCAAACTATTAATTTGCAAATTATGGTTGCCCCCAAAGTGGAGGTCAGTAACGGTTTTGTCGATACCTGAACCCCTAATTATTTTCGTAATAAATATAAAAGTACTATTATTTAACGTAAGAGGTTGATGGGCATGATTAGAAAAAGGACAATACATGATTGATTGAAACTAAATATATTCCCTACAGAAAACCTGATCGATTTCAATTTGTTGTCAGTCGCATTATGGCTAGATTGTTACATCAATAAATAGGAAGAAAGTATAGAGTGTTTGTTCTATATATAGACAGTTACGTTCAGATGGCAATTTAATTATTTTCGACAAGAAATGACATACCCTGATTATATCAATTAGGTGAAATTACGCACCGGGTATCAATCACATGTGCAAATATACTTGCTGTTATAGAAGTAGTTCGGGTATTACGATAAATCCAAATATGCTCACACAAAACAATACTAAATAGTTTTTTTTTAACCCATCGATAGTTATAAGCGACGAGTCGTTTGGACAAGGCGCAAAAAGGGCGAAATATCCTAATCGTAAAATGTTTCAATAAAATAATTTCAAATTAGGCATAATTGAAACTTCTACTACCCGTCCGTCACGGTCCAGTGATTTTGGCCTATTGCAGGCCTATTGCAGGCCTCTGAGAGGTGCTATTGGAATCTCAGTGCATGGGCATGACTAGATTAAGCGGAATGTTTTTCTCCACCCCTCCAGTCACGCTCCAGTGATTTTAGGTCATATATGGAGAATGGTAATAGATAGAGATGCCATATTTGAGTTATATAAGGTAATTGAAGTGAAGTATAATATGATGAAAAATTTTCGTCACAGTTGAGTGATCACGGACCATAAAGTTGATAAAACTCGACTCCCATTAGGAGTTATCAGTTTATGACATGGTATTTGAACTACTTAAAGGACTAAAGTGAGCAAGGGGAAGCGCGCCGGACGAATATCCGCCATTCGTCCGGCGCAACGACCTTTCTGCTTCCATCCCACATCAAACCAGCGTTAGCTTTTTAATTAGTCCAAAACTTTTTCTATTATTATTATTCCTCTCGCCGGTAGCTTAGCGACCGTCCTTTTGGATTTTTTTACTCAAATAATAACGTACAAGTATCTAGTCTCAACAGCAGTTCCTAAAAATTGTGAGTCAACCGCCAAGGAGGCGCATTTTTTAACTTTGTCATGGCCGCAGTTTTAAGTAGATACGACACTGGCGATCATGCTATTGAGTAGTGTTGCTCCGCCTCTGAGTATGTTCCTGTTAACTTTTTTTGTTGCCTCTAAATTATAAATAGTGTTGAGTATGGTAGCGATTCTTACTCAGTGGGATTTACTAGGATCGGATCGTAGTTACAGATCGAAGGATATTTATTATGTGCCTTATGAATGCAACCGTTGTAATACATTGTTGGACTTATTTGAGGAGGTTTCAAGAAGAAGCAATTGAAATTGCTTTCATTATTTTACTTTTTCGTGTTACTCTCTCCAGATTCATCCAAGAACTCAGCACCCTTCGTTGCAAAGTAGTGCAACAGTGAAATGTCATGCAGAAGGATTACCTCGTCCTAGAATCACTTGGAAAAGAAACGGAGAGTCATTAGATCTGAAAAGCGGTCGATACATTTTAATGGGTAAAAAATAAAAGTATATAGATCGGGGATGAATTATAATTAAGAATATATTTTGGATGATGAAGCGTTCACAATTGTATAAACTCGATCGACCTTGTACAAACGATTGTAGGTAACTTATAGGTTCCTGCTTTTTAGCATTAGGGCACATTTTGATTCACGGTCCTTAGCACATAAGCTTGTCACACTACTAAAAACTGTCTCAGCAAGCAAATCAATGTTCGATACATCAATTGATTAGTATTTTTCAAAAGAATTTTGCGAGAAGTAAGGTCACTCAGACAGAAATATAGGTGATTGATCTGAGGGAAGTTATCGGCCACCATTAAGGTGCCAAGAGCGGTTCTAGGAAAATTGGCCGCTAGAAATTTCGCCGCAGGAAATTTCGCCCGCAAAAGCATTTTGCTGTAAAACAAGTATTAGTGATAAAAACAGTTAGATTTTCAAAGTACCCTTTTATTTAAAAAAGATTCGTTATTTAGGAGCATGTCCTAACCCTATAAAGCTAACTGTTTTTATCACAAATACTTATTTTACATCAAAATGCTCTTGCGGAGATTTTTCCTGCGGCGAAATTTTCTGCGGCGAATTTTCCGGACACGACCAAAAGCTATTGAGACCTTAAATCATTATCATTACTACTGGCCACCCAGCAAAGTAACATATACAACGATTGAAACAAATTTTAAAATATACTATTGAGTTCATGAAATTTCTATTTTTAGCTAATAATACTGAACTTCATTTCAACTCCGTTGAGGAACAAGACAGCGCCGCATATAGTTGTACTGCAGAAAACGCAGCCGGCGTCGGAGAAGATGTTGGAGCGATTTATGTCCAAACTGATGACGTACATGAAAGTGAGATTTCACTCTATAGTCTATATTTTCTAACTTCTAAATTTCAATGTTTTGAATAATTTTCAAATAAATGTTTTATTTCCGTCGGAATTAGTATTTCTAGCCTGTTGCCCGGAGTTGTAGTGCTAAAAATAGTACGGGTACTCATCTTTCATTTCTAAAATTACAAACGCGAAACTTTTCGGAATAGCTCTGGTATGTTTTAATACTTGGCAATATATTAGAAATTTATTGTAAAACTACTCTGTGAAAATAATTCATTAATGTTTGCTCGTCAAAAATGGCACAATAAAAAAATTCGCAGCCGTTTCGTATGAGTCAACACGATAAACACTTTGGAAATGCTTTTCAACAATCACGAATCCTAGCAATATAATATATGGAATGTTCATAATCTTGTTACAGGTGAAAGCGAAGCGTCCTCAGCCTATTTTGTTTTTCATGAACATGGAATATCAATTATGGATCCACATTCTTGTCAACTTGTTAGGAGCATTCAAAATACGGAAAGAGTTCCCGGTCTACTATCGCAGGTTCATATTATCAAATGTGTTTTTACATTTTGCCCAAGTTCTGAAATGGAAAAACATCAGAAATTTTAGTAATATTACTGTGTTGAATTTTTTATGGAATTGGGCATTTCAGGTTTGGTCCGGATTGGTTCAGAACTTGAGTTATTTGAAAAAAAAAGGCAAAATTGATTTTATATGATTATTACATCATCATTATAATTTTTTTTGGGGGAGGCGGGTGACTGTGTGATAAGAGTGTTGTTCAAACCCCACGCCCGATATCGCAGTCATTGGGTAATAAATTGAGTAAGCAAGGCCATATCGGAACTATTCCGTTTTAATCGTTTTGAGTGAATACTTGTACAAGACCTTGTTTGGAGTAAAACATGATTCAGATATTACCGATTTTATAAACATACGCTATGCATTGTCACAAATGATCTTTGAATTCCAACATTAACCCTAATATAATTTCGTAATTTCCGATTTTTACTGAACTACTTATGTTTTTTCTCCAGGATAAACTTTGCGACTTGGTGGACGACGAAACCAGACAATGCATGTGGTCCGATAGTATTGAGGTCGGATATCGATTTATTTATGTTGCTCAGCCAACAGAAGACAGAATCATAGTAGTAGATAAACAACTTCAGCGAGTTGTTGAAGTTATCACAACTGACCTTATGCCCGTCGAACTGTACTATGTCAAATCCACAGACCAGGTACAAAATTTGAATATTAAACGTGAATTTTCAAGTAATTATTATATATATACAAAACAAAAATAACAATGTTTTTATCGATTTAGGTATTTGTCGTCTGCTGGGCAGATTCACTTCGGACTGGATCGTTAATACAGGTCATTCACCGCGCTGCTGTGACTGGAACTCATTTTGCTGAACATGTGAAACCGGTTGCAATATCTGGTCATAGAACATACGATAGAGCGATTCATAGTTTGTATATTCCTCCAGAAACACCACTCAATCCGAATTCAGAATATGGATACATTTTACACAAAAACGAGGCAGTAAGTTTTTACGCGATGAAAGTGTATTGTGGAAGATAGTTTGTTAGAATTGAAAGTCTAAATATTCCGGGCTCCGAAAAATACTTTGTTCGTCTTAAATGCAAACATATTCGTCACATCGAATATTGAATACTGTTGTTTGCATATGAATGGTGGTATGGCCATTAATGACAATATCTCAAATAAATTGGCACCTTTGAACAAGCAATATAAACGTATTGTCCTTTCTTATTGTACGGTATATATAGATATAACGGAGTAATTTCCAAATTTCATTTAAATATATGAGCATACAGTCATATGTATATAGGCTGTAGCAGAAATTTTAATACTAATTTTTAAATTCGATTTTTCAATTACCAAAGCTTTTCTATGAGGCACAATAAAAGAAAGTGGCGAATTTGAATATATATTTTTCACTGGCTTACCTATTGTTGCTGATAAGTGCTGTCATGGGGTCGGATGTAAGCAATAAATAGGCTACTGCATAGCCATACAACCTATTGTAGGCATATTAGGTACCACTTTTAACCGACTCACAATATATTGAAATCGATTTTTAAGGCTATCCATCGATTGAATCTTGCTACTCTAACGTATTCCAATCCTATCGATCTCTCTCCATACGGGTGCATTCCGTTACGACTTAATTATCTACCAATCGGCGGTCTTCTCTATATCACGTGCGAGAGCGAAGAGGATGACAATACAATTCACGAGATTGCAATCGATATTGAGACCGACGTAGAAGTGATTTTTAAGAAAAGTAAGTAGGATCGACTGTCTCTGGGGAATTACCATTTTAGCTCAATTATGCACATGATTGTCATGAGATGAATAAGGTTATCCTGCCAAGTTTCGGCCCTTTCGAGGCGAGTTTAATTATAACTCAGATTATAACACACGTCTGCCATGTTAAGCAAAGCCAAATTTTTTGCATATATTAGTATATCTTATAGGAAAACGACATGAGAAAATAAAATTTTTTGCAAAGTTTCAAACTTATTTTTACTATTTCAGATACTGGTGTAGCACAAGAATTCTTTTCATATGATTATAGTTTTGCGATCAAACTTCGTCCTGGACACGACATGATCACACTCCACAATATTTCAAACGGTGGAGAAATGCATGAATTTATGGTAACTTTTTAATTTAAAAATAGAATAATTTTAGCTAAAATGAAAAATAACAAACATCATAACTTATTCAGATGATACGAACAAACTTCCAAGTAGCTGACACGTACTTTGCAAGAAAAAAATATAATCCAGAATCTATGGTTGCCTACATGGTGGCTAAAAACCAAGGTAAGAGGAGTAAATATAATATAAAAACAAATTGTTTGTTTTCTGCCCCATTGACTTTGTGACATTACTGAGTTCGTGGCAACAGATTTCAGAGACAGTTTTCCAACATATATTGACAGTATGAAGTAGTGTATATTTTATATGTAAAACAAAATGAAATTCTTTATATAACCATTTTTTTGTAAATTGAATCTTTTTACACTTCTTTAATCATCTAAGTCGTTTATTTTCGTTATTTATTTCCTAGTTTATATGGAATGTTTGAGATGGAAAATAAATTAAGAATTTAAAGTATGTTGGGCAATCGTGTGACAAAGTGGACATTTTGTGGCATTTGCATCAACGTTAAAATACAAATTCGTCCCTTCGTGGCTAAGAGTCAAATGTAGACTTTTGTGCTTTCATAGTTGTCAGAGTAACATTACTCTAACAAAATCGCTCATGTGTTGCTAACTCTTTCGATCTTTTGATGATCAGATTTCCAATCTTTTACAGGCGATATAATGTATGTTGATTTGGAGAAAAAGAAAGTAGAAATAATAAATGGAATGACAACTCCTGCTCCCGAACATGCTTGGCCATGGAGAGAGCGATCAAGGAAGATGACACCTAGTGGATGGTAAGTTGAATTTGAAGGTTATTCTTAAGCAGCATTTTAGAGCAGTGGTTCTCAGCCTTCATTCTCTTGTGGCACATTTACCTAACAGTGGTCTAAATTTTTATTCCTGTGAATGTTTGGCCTTTTCCCAATGTAATGGCTTTATAAAAACTGATAATCCGGATAATAAATATAACTTCCTTTTACGACCGTTTTTGAAAATGCATGCTATCCTATATTATGACATAACAATATAATCATGGAATCCATACATTTTTTGGGGAACTTACTGTAATTCCAGGCTTATTCCAAAAATCCTCGACCGTTCTGAAAAGCAATGTATTAAACTTAAACGGCTCAACGATTGACTATGACGAATGTTTCGAAGATTCGTTTTTTGTTTTTCATTTGTATATTTCATAAGTTGTAACTTTGCACTACATTAGGTTTGGGTGGTTTTTGGCAACAGCCGGGCGCACAGGAATGGAGATTCTGGGTATGAACTCAAATCAAGTATTGTGCAGAATGGATCAATTTGTTCGAGTAACTGCTGTTTCATGGTCTGGTGGAGAATTCTGAGAGAAAAAGTAAACGCACGATTGCGTTCCAGTTCCATATTTGACAATGTTTTAAAATTATTGTTCACTTTATGGCCAGTCATATTTCATTTTATTACATTTCATTAGTTGTAAAATAAAATCCGATTCCACAATTTCTTCATCTGAATTTTTGCATTCCTAAATTGTTTTGAGGCATGCAGTATTTATATTTGTTGTGGCTGATTAGCCTTTGTATTTTGAGTTTTGCACATAACTGTACATTATTTGTTTAAAAGATTATAAATAAATGAAAATACATATTCTCTTTGAATAATAATAATAATAAGTGGATCCAGCGAATACATCTTCTTTTTGTGTAAACCAGACTTAAAATCGTACTGAAGTTACAAAAGCAACTTGTATGATTTTGGAGTTCTTTGAACTTCCTTGAACACGATTACTCACTTGACCAACTGTTCAGCTTTTGGCAGTAATATGTTTTTGGAGTGGGGTTGGTTTGGGATTGCTTCATAGTGAAGCGGATTGAGTGTAGTGCTATCTTGAAGAAACCGGTATATAGTATTGTGAATGGAAGCTTGACTTGACTTAAAAATAATTTGGTGTAACGCATGATGAAAACAATTCATTTCAGTGTTGTTTATGAAATCTAAACAGACTCAAACTCGAATGATAAATCGAAAAATAGTTGAATCACATTTGATTCGGAACTTGGATGACTCGCTTCGAATTAACTCGCCGCTGGAGGTTAGGCAATTTGCATTGTAGTATTGCATTTATGTAGAGCAGGGGTGTGCATAATGCGGCCCGCAAGAAAAATTTGTGCGGCCCGCGGAGAAATAACAATTTTGAATGGTGCGCCCGTGAAACGAGTATTTAGTTTAGGTAATCTGGTACATGCGAGCAATTCTAATCCTTTCGTGCCACAAAGCCTATACCAGTACCTGAATGCCACTTCCATATTAGCAAAACTAAATAGCAAGGTTCTGTTGCAAAATATACGATATACATTACAAAAACGTGTTTCTCACTGACTTGGATTAAAATCGGTGTGGCGATAAATTTAAATAGCAGTTTCTTTAGAAGTTTATGCGTTTAACTCACTATTTCTGCAAGAAACCCTAATAACGCCGTACGGTGACTAACAGAAATAAACAATTTTTGTGCTTGTAACTACTAGAAAGACTATATTAAATAAAGGTGCGGCCCGCGGATTCACTCAGTTGCTTGAATTTGGCCCGCCAGTGAAAAAGTTTGCAGACCCCGGATCTAGAGCATTTCAAGTAATTGCAGCTTATGTAGTGACCTACATTCATTTTCTGAAATTAAGGAACATTTGTTGGTGTGTTCGATCTTTGACAACAACCACTGGGTTTAGGAACTTGTACCCAATATTGCCCATTAATATTTTACACATGTTTCATAGCTACAGACACTATTTTTTACAAATACAACTTTCACTGCTAACAACTTGTTGTCTTAAGATCAACTGTTAAATACGCAAACAATGAGTGTAATATCATGGTTATCCTAATTGTACGCAAACTATGTTTTCTTTATAGTTGAGTCAGAACGATAGTTCATATTAAGCTAGTCTTTATCAAAGAGTTGAAAAATTAACACGACATTTCCAATATTCAATTGTGCAAACTGAGTTGAAAAAATAAAATTGCTAAAAGGTAAGAGTCGTGAATTTACCACAAGAGTGAAGTGAAATCCGACAAGAACAACTCAGTCCACAGCCATTATGATTGTGATTGTGCTCACTGCCACCTTGTGCTGGTTCGACGTGTTGCTTGTTGACGCGGATTGTCGATTTCAGATTTTATCATTAGCTTATTCTGCTACCCAGCCTATATTATTGTGTTGGCGGTTTTTGTACCGGTACCCATATTTATTCTGGTGTATCGACAGGGTGTGTAATACGTTACGTAAAAGTATTAATACTATCGCACCCATTTATGAAATACAAAAATCTGGACACGAACATCATGAATATTCGGGATCGCCAACTCAGATCTTTAATTTTAATTTTTTTGCCAAAAGTAAAGAAAAAGGGGTACCGGTACCGGTGCCGTAATGCAGGGATGGTCTGAAAATTAGCACTGGCTCGAATAATACATACAGTACCGTATGTTGGGTGGTGTTTAGAATTTGATTTTATCATGGGATTCTAATTTCTGAATTTTGCCCCCACCGGCTGACCAGGGTATGAAATTCTGGTTTTCGATGGCAAATAAATTGTTTCGGGGGTTGACTTTGAGAGGGTGTGTCTGTGTGTTGAACTTTAAACCTTGGACGTAGGTACTAATTCATTTAAAGTCTGCTTCATGCTGTCATGTCAGCATGTTGGAAAATTATAAGATTAGCATTGCTTCAGTGCTTGTTCAGATTTTGTAGCATTGACAGATTGAGAGATATGTTCCGATTCTAATATACCGTACCGGTATGCAAATTGCATCTAGTTTACACAACAGCTATGGCAATTACAATATCTGAATAGAGTAGGGCGCAGTTCTATCATTCCAAAATGTCTCGGCATTTGGTTCAATAAAACATACACTCTATTTGGTTCTGAAACACTGAAACAAGAGCGTCTGACACAACGGCCGATGCGCCACATCGCACCATGCTTGCCTCGCTTCAATGATAATTTAAATCAATTACGATGTGTCGGCCATCATGTGATCAAATTTGTGTATTGTTTTACTCCAATGTTCCGCAAAATTTTTTTTATTGGGTAAAACTGATTGTTTTTTTTGTAGGAATCCAATGGTGATGTTTTTAGATTGCTCTTCCTTTTAGTTTATTATGCAGTGCTTCTTTGCCAATGTGGAGACCCAGACTGGCCTGTAAAAGAGGGGTTTGCACCCTCTGTTATAATTGATTTGGGGGCTATTCTTAGAATCAGAGAATATAACATAAAATAATGAACTGTAATTCCTCTGTTTTTGATAGTTATTATTTCGCAATCACATAAAATATGTCACATCCAAATATAGTTCGGCATGATACTGAAAAGTATTATTACGATCCTAAAGCTGAATCACAGAAAGGAAATTTTCCGTTTAATGATTCGTCGGAAAAGTCAGTCGATTTGAGCATCATCGTTCCAGCATACAATGAAGAATTAAGACTTCCAGTGATGCTGGATGAAACCATTGAGTTTTTAGAAAAAAGATCCGCATCTTTAAAATCTTATTCATATGAAATAATTGTCGTCGATGATGGGAGCAAAGACAAAACAACAGAGGTGGCACAAGAGTATACAAGGAAATATGGGGCAAATAAAGTTCGAGTTCTCACCCTGTTTAAGAATAAGGGTAAAGGGGGAGCCGTAAGAATGGGGATTCTAAGCTCTAGAGGAAAATATCTTCTCATGGCTGATGCGGATGCTGCAACAAGATTCTCTGACATTGTCAAGCTGGAGGCTAAGATAAAAGAAATTGAGAAAGATTCCATAAATGGAATGGCAATTGCAGTTGGATCTCGTGCTCATTTAGAGGAAGATTCTATTGCGAATCGATCATTGTTTCGTACCATTTTAATGAAAGGATTTCATTTACTAGTTTGGTTTTTGTGTGTTCGGACTGTCCGTGATACACAATGTGGTTTCAAATTGTTTAATAGAAAAGCTGCTTTCACTACATTCCTAAATTTACATGTTGAACGTTGGGCCTTCGATGCAGAGCTGTTGTATATTGCTGAATCTTTGAATATACCCATTGCTGAAGTAGCAGTGTATTGGACTGAGATAGATGGTTCAAAAATGGTCCCTGTTTTAAGTTGGATACAAATGGGATGGGATTTGCTGTTAATTTATATTTGGCACATGACAAGGATGTGGACTATAGAAAAAATGGAGTGAAACGTTATGGATTATTAATAGTACTTTTTTCCTTAATGCAATGAATATATTATAAATATTTTATTAAAAGTAGACAATTGTAGTTACTAATGATATTTTTGAGAAAATGCATGTATTTTTGAAATTGACTTATTAGGGAGACTCATAACTTATTATCACACAACCAGAATAATAAAGGGAACATAATAACTTGAACAGATTACTTGAACTTTAGGGTACGTCATACATAAACAGAAGTTCCAGTATGAAATAAAGTTTGTTCATTTTCACAGATTCTGTTTTCTTTTGGTTACAACTTACGCTGTATAATATCCAGAATCTTTTTAGAGATTTATCTTGGTTATGAAATTCATCTTTCCTTATATATGCAGTGATATACCGTATTTATATCCATCACATTTTAGAATATACAAATTGGTTAAATGGCTAATTTAATTGTCTGAGGCCCATCACTAGTAAAGCTGAAATATCTTAAATAAAAGCTGCTTTATTGTCTCGATGAGTTCTTGATTTATGATGGAATTAGAAATTCTGTTAAAATTGCACTGTTTTGATATTCTAAATTTGTCCCTTTTCAACTTTCTAAAATCAAATTGTTTGTATTGTGTCTATGTGTTCCAATTTGCCTCTTTTCTCATTTATAGTCTATATTAGTAGCTTCAATAATTCACTGCCTGCTGTTGTTTACATATTTTGTGGCAGTCTTTGTATGCAGTGATTCTAAATAGGAAATCATATTATTTGTATCGTAGTAGTAAAATTTCTCATTGTGTATTTTTTGCAATCAAATTTAAGATCCAAAGCCAACTAACTAAATTCACTTTTCCAAGTAGAATTAAGTAAATTGTAATTATAGCTTATTAATTTGAAGTCATCCATGAATTGACAAAGCTATTCACAGCGTCAGGAAATCACAAAGTTCAAGAAAAATGGGAAATGCTGACACAAAGCTCAATTTCCGGAAAGCTGTTATTCAGTTAACAACGAAGACACAGGTTATTGTTTGATTGTGTTCTCACTCTATAAACTCTGATATATATGATGATTTATGTAATATAAAGCCATTTAAATTTAATAAAATTACCCGCAGATGCAGGATTTATATGATATCAAATTCACACTATTCATACAGAGTGACCTGAAAAAACAGAACCCAAGTCATTGGAATATATTCTCTAGGTATAGAGAACACAACCTTCATGTAAAGCGTCTTAGATTACGGAAACTTTTGGGTATGACCATGCACGAACAGAACTTTAAATATTAAATAAATTTTTTGTTGTTGGGCTCTGATTTTTGGCTCACACTGTATGCGAATAAATATAACAATCGCCAATTCAGACCTTTGTTCCAATTATTTATCTCATTATAAGTTTGCAAAAAAAATACCAGTCTCTTTCTATTTATTTTCAGTTTAGTCTATTGAGGCAACTGAAACAGAATACCAATCTCTTTCTAGGTTTTTATCGAGCTTCTTTGTTTTTTGTGTTTAGCCTGTTGAAGCTACTGACGATGCATTCTGGGATCAGTTTTGGAGCGAATCAGTTAGTAATATACAAGACGTATTTGCATTGGTTCCTGCTGCTGAAATAAGAGCTCTGAGAGAGGAATCACCTTCTAACCTTGCAACATTGTGCTATAAGGTATTTATTTGAGTGACAATCTTGCTGAGGGCTAACCCCAATTGAGGTTTTGTCAAATATATTTACCATATTCATTGCAATTGGTGATTTCTTGTAATTATTATGGAATTATGGCATTACACTAATTAATAAGGTTCCGTTATAGCTTGAATAAATAAAGTAGTTTTTATCCATAGTGAGGAATGAAGAGTTCCAAAATGGACGAAGGGGGAAATTAACGAAAACGTTTAGAAACTCTGAAGTAATGTAACAGTGATGGTGTTCATCAACTATGTGTCTCATACAATATCCCAATTTAATTTCACTTATAACAGGCTGTCGAAAAACTTGTACATGCTTCGGAAGATGGTTGCAACACTGAAAAAGAACAGCAAGTTGTTTTAAACTGTTCTAGATTACTAACTCGACTTTTGCCATATATTTTTGAAGATCCTGATTGGAGAGGATTTTTCTGGTCACGACTACCAACCCAGGTGGGAGTTATGATTGTATTGCTCATTTGTATTGGAGTTCTAGATGTTTTCTTAGATTTTCTCTGGTTATTATTAAGTGTAGCAGTTTGATTTAGCAACTAGGCCAGGTGCAGGTTTTCAGGTCGAAACCGAAATGGTAAAAATACAGATCAAACAAGATATAATTAGAGAGTTCACGCAGTTCTCATTGTTCTGAAGATTTAATGCGACAGAAAAGTTTAAATACGCTGAAAAAGTCGTTTTTTTCACGAGCGGCAGCGACTGTTTCAGAGGGGAATGGGAACTTCCGATATTGAAATTCCTTTTTTTAAAAATCCTGACTGCGCCCCTTAATTAGGCTATAGCGCAGGGGTGGGCAAGGATTTTTGACAGGGGGCTAAAAATTTGGCCCACTTAGACTGGCGGGCCATGTTAGTGTGACGTGAAAACCTACATTTTGTCAACAATATTTACAGTATTACAAAAGCAAATATGGAAAACTTTTCAGCTTCAAAATCATCAAAATTTGGTTTTAGTTTGGTTGTGGCAGGATCAGGCGGGCCAGATCGAAGTACACAATGGGCCGGATTTGGCCAGCGGGTCGTAGTTTGCCCGTGTCAGCTATAGAGAGTCTAAAAGTAAATTGAAGAATTTTTCATTCTGTTTACATAATTTATTAAATTATTCTATGGTGTTTAACAATAATTGTTTTTATTTTTCTATAGCAACACGCCGATGACAATGGAGCTGAAAATACTGTACCTCTTGCACAATCACTGATCTTAGCTGTTGCAGTTGAGTATTATTTTTCTTGCATTTAATATAGAGAGATTCTATAAAAAGATAGTGATAGAAAAAACAAGTAACCTTGAAATTAAAATTTCTAATCTTCAATGTTTTTAATAGATTGTGAAAAATTGAGTACCTTATGTTTAGTCTGAGATAATATGGTCCTAAAACAAAGTAGTTCAATTTATAGCAGAGGCTGGCAGGGCAGAGGCAAGCTTTATTACTGGGAGTGCAAATGTGAAGCCTTTATTATTCTATAATTCGGATCAAGTTATTTTTCTTATCCATCAAATCTTACATGTTTTTAAAATAACGAACTTGAAAAAAATGGCGAATCAGGTATGCAATATAGAGATCTAATAGCCATCATGTTTTGTGGAGTTTGCATTTGTCTAGCTTTCATCGTACCAAATGATTTTTTTATCGTTTCAGAATCTCTTATTTTGTCCTGATTTCACTGTCATCACACACAAAAAGAAAGGAAATCCAGTAAGTTTTTCATTCATCTTTTTTTTTTACTTCCATTACATCACCCCACCCTTGTATGCAATCATTTGTTCTGCAGTTCTTAAAATATTAGTGGGAACATGTGCAGAGCCTTGCTCAGAGTGAAAGACTGGTATAAAACAATCCGGTTGTTTTTCTTCACAATGTGATAAATGGGCTTGTATGGGCTGTTCACATAGAACTGTAGTTATCCAATAAGCCATTTTCTTAATCACTACAAAACAAATGAAGCGTGAATTTGTGTATTGTGATGTATTATTGTAATACCATGTTAATAGTTGCTATTTGGCTTATAATTAGTATTCATTTTAACCATGTAACATTGATTCTATTTATATTTCAATTATTCATCTAGTGTAAACAAGCTGTTGCTTATGTATAATTCAGTAATATTGATTCAATGTATGAATTTATCATGCATGTTATTACTGTGCTTACAATCGTGTGATAGGTGTTTACCACGTTTGCATCATCGTTAAAGTACAATTACAATATATAGTAATAACATGATATCAAAGAATGAATTAGAGCCCTTTAGAACTCGAGAATAAAACTTGGAATTTTTTTCTTTATTTGTACACTTCCAAATTTTGTTTTTATTTTATGCTTTCCATTTCTAGTCTATAATATGTTATTATATTTATTAAATCTTGAGTCGTATAGTATGCTGAGTATGAACAATTTTATACCGAAATTCTTACAATACACGATACTAAAACAATGTTTTGCTAGAATAAATAGTAGATAGTAAGTAGATAATAAGAAGGTAATTAATCCTAACACTAGGGTGTGTTTATAAAATTGTCTATCGAAAATTCATGGACAAGAGTTTGAGTGTTATTGTTTTATCAAACATGTTGACAATTTGAGAGTTTTAACCAAAACAAATGAAACTTGAAAACGCTGTTCCGAAAAAATGAGTGGAAATATATTTTTAAATTTTGAAATCCTTCAAATTTTTATTAACGTTTAGGTGAATATTGCCTCAATCTTAGAAAATGCCAGCATAAAAAACACATTATTTCCATTAAATGTTCTAAAAAAAATTCACCTGTTTGTCTTGACAATAACTTTTTTCATTAATTTTTTGTTTGTTTATTATCCTCTCACTCCGTTTTTATTTTTCTACATTCTTATCCAGGATAGACCAGAAGATTTACAGTCTATTGACAGTTGTGAATATATTTGGGAAGAGGGCGTCGGCTTTCCACATTCTCCGCCCACTAATGGTTTCATAGATAAAAACAGATCGGAACTTCTCAAATTACTTTTAACATGCTTCTCAGAGTCAATGTATGTCATTCCATCTGGTAAGTTGTAAAACAAATTTTTATTGGATATTCCTTATTTAAATAGTATAATTAAATATTCATGACATGCTTCATTTTATTGATTCATTGTAATATTTGTCACATATAAAATATAAATTTATTATTTAATACAGTTTTCAAAAATTTATTAAAATACTCAACTATTAAGTTTTATGTACAGAGAAAAAAAACTACAACCTAGAAATTTCTCAAACTCCTTCAAAATGAAAAAAAAAAATTTAAACACTTGCATTTCTGTTTATGTATGATTGTACTCAAAAAGTGTATATTCTAAAACGTTTTGCAGAAAAGTTTTGTTCTCTTGAGAATATGTGCCAAATTACCTGGGTTTCGTTTTTTTTTTTTTGGGGGGGGGAGGTAGTTATACTGTTGTGACTGGTGTGGGTACCTCGTCCTCGATTCTCAATGTCTGTGAACTACGGTGGCCATACATCGATAGAAAGCGTTTGTTCATATCAAATATATATAACTATATTCTTGTTTGCATAATAAATTAGTTTTCAAGGGTTTTTAAAGAGCCATTGAATAAAACTGTCAACAGGCGTGAATTCAACCTAGCTTTACCTAATAGCAGTACACTCATTGCATAATTTCCATCACGAAAAAATTTGTTAGTCAGTTATTCATGTTATTTTTCATCAATTTTGTCTTTTAATAACAGGGATAATATACTAATTTTGTTGTGAAGATTCAACAAAGATTACTATTTCACTATATAAATATCAAAATGTATGAAAATAGTAGTTGAATCGTTACTATGTTTGAATATTTTTGGGCTTAGTTCTTTGGATGTCTCTTGTAGCTTGTATTCAAAATTCAGTGATCTTTATAACCATGTTTTTTTTTTTGAATCGTTCAAAAATTTTTATTAAATTTTCTATTTCAGCGGAAAAACTGAAAAATAATCCATGGATTCAATGTTTTTGTTCTTCGGAAAACCGGCACGCTTTACCACTGTTTACATCATTATTGAACTTGGTTTGTTCCTATGATCCAGTCGGTTATGGTGTACCATACAATCACCTTTTGTTTAAGGACCACAGGTTGGTATTTCCAAAGCGTTAAAATGCTACTTGCTTTCCTCAAAGAAGTACTTTTGGGAATTGGGATTTTTTTAGTTTCAAAAATTATTGCCTTATCTGTACTATCCATGATTTTTATCACTGTTTAAAGCAGTGGCCCTCCATAATGGCCTGCCGAAAATATTTTAACACTTTAGGTTTTTACCTTTTTCGTTCTAGATACCACCAATTGTTATATAATTATCATAGTTTAATAAGCATGTGTATATTCATAACAATTAAATCATACCTGTATCTTAATTATACGCACCATTATTTTCCAAATTTTCATCAATTAAATATCATGCTATGAATATATGTGTATTCTTCTACAAAACCTGATTCTTTTTCTGATATAAGTATTCTTGAGCTCAAATATACTTGATTTATTTCAGAGAACCACTTGTTGAAATAGCTTGCCAGATATTGATTGTTACTCTTGATCACGGAACTGCGGTAGTCGATGAGGTACATTGCTTTTCATAATGAATTTTTACATTTTGTTGCCATGATTCCTAAATGGTTTCACTTTGATACAATTCTGAAATCAAAATAAATACCGGTAGCTATTTTTGTTTTACTCGCAAATTTTAAACTCATTGTTTTAGATTAGGTATTCCAATTATGTTAAATTTAACACCAATTTGATTTTTGTTGTTATGGTTTTGATAAGGCGTAAACTATTGAAAATACATAATCCACAGTATTGAATATATAGACAAAATTAGATTGTTTTTCACGATTGGGTCGGCAGCAAAAAACCTACATGGACCATGGAGACATTTACATGCAAAATTTCCACCAATAAAAGACTTGTTTTTTTCTTTATAATCAAATTATTGAATCAATATTTGTTATGATTTGATATATTGATATATATATGTAAAGAGATATCATTTTTGGAAGAACAAAAATTTTTTTTTTTTATTATTGATGCTTTCAATTTATTGCACCTAACACCTTGAGTGATGGGATGAGCATCTCACAGGTTGAATATATTATTCATGTCGTTCGCTCTGAACAAGGCACAGTGCAGGCAGCAACTCATATGCAAATGGTTATTATTTTTGGAAGGTTTGAAATTATTCCAGCTCCGCATTGACTGCCATATCTATTGTGGCTGTCACGTTAACCACTTACTACAAAGTTTTCAATTGAACAGAAGCCAATTGATATCCTGTATTCGAAATTAGCAACTGTATTTTATACTAAACTGTAGGATAATATTTTTGAATCTTCAAAATCTACAGCAAGTCATGTCAATGACTGAAGAAGATCCAAATGCTACACCTCACGCTTCGCCAACACATGCAGACAGCGATAATTTGTTCGTGAATTATTTATCAAGAATACATAGAGATGAAGATTTTGGATTAATTTTACGAGGTGTCAGCAGACTACTTAATAATCCACTTCAACAGACTTATTTACCTGGGTCGGCAAAAAGAATCGGATTTCATCAGGAATTATTGGTGTTTTTCTGGAAATTATGTGACATAAATAAGGTATGAACTACGCAAATATACATTTACAAGGTGTTCATAAAGTGCTTTCACGATATCAAAATTTTGTTAGGCTATGCAATCAGTTGTCTATTTATTTTATCCAAGTTTGTTTTATATTAAACAGTGTTTATTTAGAATTTTCAACTTTATTTAATACACATTTATATGTCCAGCATTAATTGCACAATGCATATCGGAGTTATTTATTCTTTATTATTATGATTAGAAATCTTTTTCTTTAATAAGAGTTATTTCATCTTGTTTTCTGTTTTCTCCGCGACTTTATCCAATTACAATGTAATCCAGTGACCTAATGTATAATAATTTGTGTTTGAAATGAATATCATTTCTTGCTCGGGAAATAAACTTATTTTGTATGGTATATTTATCATCTTGCTTGCTTGTACAACAGTAATTAAAAAAGCTTCTGGTGGCCTGAACCTAGGTATATCAATTATCTGTGTTGTTCTGGGATCATTCGATGCTTAATATGAGCAAAGTCAGATAGCCGAAACTAAGAAGTGCTTATGGGGGTAAAATAAACTTGATTTCAGCATAATTCATAATTCCTATCAGCTTAAATGCCGATGAAACATGAGTTGAAACCTTTCAACTTTAATGACCACCAGAACAATCACCTCATTTTTAGGTACCTCTCTGCCATATTCCTAATTATGTTCTAAGCATATTGTTTACATTATGTTATGTTAAATTTTTTGTTTCAGAAATTTCTCTTCTATGTTTTGAAAAGTAGCGATGTACTTGATATTCTGGTTCCTGTTTTATATCATCTTAACGATGCAAGAACAGATCAGTGTGAGTATATTTAATTCACATGTTCATTCAATAATGCATTTATTTTTCATATCATTTCAATTTACCCATTTACTAAGATTTTTCTGTTATAATGAAAAAACATAAATTTTTTCCAGCTTAATCAATATAATGTATAGCAAGAGGAATATGCTAAAATTAATTGACATAAATGTTACTCGCTGCAAGACTGTAAAAAACTGTCATGAAGGTGTGAGTGTGTACCGAGTGTCATATAAAGGTGTGTGCAGGAGTTTATAAAAACAGCAAAATGTGTGGGCTAATAATGGGCCTTGTGGGACTCTTTTTTAAAACGTTTAAAATAAGCAAAATCAATAGTCCTTTACTATCATTTCCTATCTTCCAATACCTTCATTTTGAAAACAATTGGGATTAGTTGTGGTGAAAAGCGACAACGACGATACCGACAACAACTTAGTAAAACGATTTATGTGTCCACTTTGTGTCAAATAACGATACTTGCACAAAATTAGCTGTTTGTTCTCATACCATTATAAATAAAATATACCATTTCTTCCAATAGCTCGAGTTGGACTGATGCACATTGGAGTTTTCATTTTATTACTTCTCAGTGGAGAAAGAAATTTTGGAGTCAGATTGAACAAGCCTTTTTCTGCTGGTGCACCAACTGATGTTCCTGCTTTTGCTGGCACTCATGCTGATTTCCTGATCTTAGTCTTTCATAGAATTATCACCGCTGGTCATCAAAGATTGCAACCATTGTATGATTGTTTACTAACAATCATTGTAAATGGTATGTTGATTTCAATAAATTTATACTATATTTATATTTTAGGGAGTTACTTGAAAGTCTTTTGTTTCCAATTTATTTTGAATATAACGACACAATCACATTCATGTCATTTATCTTGCGACATGAACAGCGCTGGTAAAAGAAAGAAAGGACTCTGTCGGGCCAGTGAAAATCTAAAATTGATCACAGACTCTGGAAAATTTTTACCTCGAATCGAGATTTGAAAAATTTAGACTTAGACTGCAGTTTCGGACGTGGCGTACGCAATACTTCTGTAATGGACTGTTACAATCTAATGATCTCTGAGTTTCTGTGGAAAATTTTGAGTGCTATTATAACAATTAAATGTATAAAATTCCGAATTCGGACTCCACGCTTGAAGCATGTGGCTCAAATTGTATTAATCTTTGCATCTGACTGTATTAAACATTTTAAATCGGATCAGTGTAAAATTAATTGATATCGGCATCCACATTCTTGGTGCAGTTCAGCACTTGACACAATCGTTTCATTTCACAAATACTTTTTTAGTTTCACCGTACTTGAAATCTCTGTCAATGGTTGCGTCTACAAAATTACTCCATCTGTTAGAAGCATTCGGCACACCATGGTTTTTATTTTCATCACCTCATAATCATCATCTTGTTTTCTTCTTGCAATTTCCCCCTATAAATCTCATAGGTAAAGGAGATTCATCTACTAGTGAGATAACATGTGGCCATTTAGAATACTAGGTATATAGATTTATGGGCACTCCAGAAGTTTGTGTACCAATATGGAGGTAACTAATTTTGTTCCTACTTTACATCAAGTTGAGTACAGGGACTGATTACTATGGGCAGTGGGTATATTCACTTGGCTATTCACAGTCCCCGAAATCGTAATAGAACTAAAATAAGGAAAATTAGAATGAAATTATTGCCTAACCCCAACCTGGTACACATACTATGGGAGTACCAATTTATGTTGGTGCATTACTACTTTACCAGCCAATAGATCTTGAAGGATATGGGACTTGAATCTCTTCAATGGATTCGAAGGAGTTATTTATGATGTAAAAACTACAATAAAAATATGTGAAAAAAAATTATAAAGCATCAGTATAATTGATCTACATTACTTTTATCTTTCTAGGACTTGTGTCATTTGTGAACTAAATCCCCCCGTACACATAACAAGAGACAAATGGCTATGATCAAATTTTTATTTATTTTGGTTCACTTGATAAACTTTCAATAAATTCAAATGAATTGGAATTTAAATAAATATTCGGTTTTAATAGAATGTTCTTTCACTGTTTGAATATTTTAGTTCAGTTCTTACTAAAAGAAAAGGTTGATCAATATTTACTTTGCATTTCCAGGTAATTCAAATTTAGTGTACACAATTATAAGAAAAAGACAAGTTTTTCACCAGGTAGGTGTTTCTTCTATCTGGCTTTCACGTCAGAATTTTGTTTGAAATTTTTGTTAAAGTTGAAAATGTTAAGTTTATTTTACATGGTATATGTCAGCCAATTGATCATAAATCGTAATTTTGATTAATAATGCCTTTTTACTAGAAATTGAAAATTTTGATCGCAATGTCAAATTAAATCTTCTATTATCAAATCCTGTTGTTATTTCCTCGAAGTTATTTATTTTTGTGCTAATATTTTATTTGCTAGACTTAGATAGAAGTAGTTGTGGACTTGTTCTAACAGATTGTCAAAATATATTTTATACTTCTAATAGCTTGCGAACCTACCAGTCGATGAAGCTTCATTATCTAAAGGCAAATCTAAGAGAAAATCGAGATCGTCGATATCGTCTGTACATTCAAGTACCTCAACATCAACAAATTCTCACGTACCATCAGGTATAGGTGCTGATATACCAGTGCATGAAGTCGCAGTTTCGAGCAATGAAATTCAACCTGAAAATAATCAATCTGGCGGAGTGCTAAGCGCAACGCTGGCTTCCACACCTGGTGAGCATGTCCAGGTTACCATGATTAATACTAATCGGTGTGCGTTTTTCTTTTGTTACAGATCGTCCTCAGTTTCTGATGTTTCAAATTTTGAATATTTTCAAATGATTCATCATAATAAAAATTCAGTTTTTGACGCTATTTTTTCTCAATTTCTTTTGATAGGAGGTTTGATTTATCCAAATTCATCGAAAATCGTGATTTGAATATTTTAGATACCGTATATGCTCGTTTTACCGCCCGATCTTGATTAAGGGCCAGTCCGAATATCTGCCCGTGTGAACAGAACATCAAAATAAATAAGGGCCAGTGCTTGAATACCCGCCCGATGTAAAAGCTGATTTTTCAGTGGTAGCAAACAATAGGAAATAAGAAGCGCTTTTGTCACAACGCTGTTGAATTTTAAGCGCTGGTAGATTACGCTCACGCCTCAGGCGTCCCAATTGATTACGTAACACCGTGGTTCTCAAACTGGGCGTCGCGACGCCCAAGTGCGTCGTTTCAATATCGATATGACGTCGCAAAACTTTTCTTCTTTTGCAGATTTGTACCTGCGGTGCGTGGAAAAAATTTTTTGTTATTTTCGTTTAAATCGTACTTGAGAACTGGAAATGACAATATATTAATTATTGTAACGATTGATCTTATCTATATATATATATATGTTTTTTTATATATTTTTGTGTATAATTTCACTTTAAAAATAACAAGCGCCCGTGCTTGAATAAGGGCCGGTTTGAATAAGGGCCCGGTTAGTGAGTTTGGTTAAAAAAATATGGGCTCAGGCTACAAAACGAGCAAATACGATATGCGTAATTCTGTATAGTCCCACTTTGAGTTACTCTAAAGTGAGTATCCCTTACTGCTGAGAGAGCGCATGCAAGCAACAAAATATCTTTTGAACAAATTTATTCACAAATTTCTGATCATTCATAGACCATTAACCTGATTCAGACGCCCAATCGAGCCCAATTTTGAATACATTTTTATTAATGTCATACGACCCCCAAAATTTACCCAATATACAATAATTATATACCATTGGAAAGGTCTTTTAGAGTACTATACGCTAGATGTCACTGGAGGACCGTAAACTAAAACACCTCTTTCAAGAGGTCTCTCGTAACGTCAAAAAATAACAAAAATATTTACACTCTCTCATTCTATCATCTGTTGGACGTGTATAGCTATTGAAAAGCGCAAATGTGACTATACAGTTGACTGCACATTGGTTTTCTCTTTCATATGATACTAAACGCTTTTCGTTAGCTCGTGTCGTTGAAGCGTTTTGGAAATTTTCCGTTTGAGAAGTCACCACATCGAATCAGGCCAGGCTAGGCTTGATAGATCGATCGGTTGTTTGTTTGTGCTTTATCGCGTTGAAAGCTTTTGTGAGTCATAATAAAACATTTATTATGAATCATAAAAGCTTATAATCGTGAGACAAGGAGAATTTGCGAGATAAAACGCCTATGTGAACTAACTTTTTTTCGGTGAGGCAGCTGCGATCAAACGACTCGATATTTTTATACCTTCCTGACGTTGTGAGATGTCCACTCTCCTATGTTATGTAGCATATAAAAGGACCTTCAAAATAAGACCTTATCATACTAGCTTTTGTTATTGGTTAGCGCGCAACGCCAAGGTTTATTGAATTATTTTCTTGCTGTGCGACGTTTTTCTATCGCAGCGGGAAGTACACTCGTGAAATGTAAGCGATATTTTATTACTTCCAAATGTCATATAACGTTCATTCTTATATTGCTGGGTAGGAAATGAGCTATTCTTCCAAACAAGACCATAACAAACATTCCAGACCTCATGGTTTACACACAGCGTCTGAAATTGCGCTAATGCTCCCATTCGCTCAGAACAGGTTAATGAGGTGACTCAAAAACAGATTCCTTGATTATTTCTACATAAATGACAAAAACTTATTTAACACTTCAACTTCTATTAGTGTATGATTGCATCCAAAAGTTTAGTAATCTAGGACGCTAAGTGCACAAAAGTTCTCTCTAGCCTCGTATGTTCTGTTATTTTGGGGTCACGCTGTATCAGTACACTGTTTGTTATTTTACATAACATATAAAAACCCACCAGCCTGACTATTTATTTTGCTTGGAATGCAATGACCTTTTATTTTCTTACGTTCATTTTTATTTTAAAATATTAATTTTTTATGCTGTAGCATTGCACGAATTAACAATTGATGCATCTGGACAGGAACATGAAGTTGATGATGACGAAGGTTTATTTTTAGCGTGCAATGGTGGTGGTGTAGTGGTGTTAGTTTGAACTATATATAGGGAGCCTGTGCTTGTTTGTATGTAGCGGTGAAAGAGTTAGACTCAACACTTAACAGTGTTGGCATTGCAAGTTACACTCAGACTCACCACCTCAACCGTGCTGTAATGAATTGAGTAGGCCAGGGGTGGCCAACTCGTCTATCGCCGAGTCTTAGGTAGTCGATCGCTACTGATGTTGATGGAAATTGATAACATACTCCAAAATTTTTCCTTTAACTAGTTTCATGCAGCGCCTGTTGTGTTTTAAAACAGGACGAATACAGTACTGTAGTACATGCGCAAAATGAGGCAAATATTCAAAGGCATTGTTATCAAATAAATTATGGAAATTTTTCCGGGAACAATTACATAATCAAATTAAATGACTTGTGGCGATTTCATTAAAATGCGCCCAAAGAGCCGAGTTTATTGGCAGCCGTGGAATTTTATGTATGCGTATGTGCAGTTATTTGCATATTTAGAAATCACTCGTTTTTTTGCATGACCTTATTATTGCTCATCGGTCGATCGTGAGCTATTTCGAAGATTTTAGTCGATCGGGCTCGAAAGCAGGTTGGTCACCCCTGGAGTAGGCAATGCGGAACTGGAAGATTCAGCTTCTTCAAAAAATAATAGTCTTTCACATATTATTAGGCATTGGTGGCGTTTGTTCAGAATAAAAGGCACGAATGACCATAATTTTTAAAAAATATGTTAAACATGAGTTAAAATGGAACGAATTTTTGTTATTCAAGAAAAATTACTCTTAATTCACTATCGAAGTGTATATCAGAAATTGTCTGCAAAACCGCAAAAAATTTTCTGTTGAAGTTCTGTATATGCGCTTTCGTTGTTGTTCCCATTGTTATATAAACAGATTATGTCATTTCTTCTGCAAATAACATTGTGTTTTATGCTATAGAATTTTGCTATGGAGTTTGCTATAGGTCTTTCAAACTTTAGATCTAGATAGGCCTACATAACAACCTGCATTTTTGTGATGAACAATTTCTGTTCATCCAATTCATGCATATTCTTTGTATCTCAGTAGAATAAGTTTAATTCTAATATGTAGATCGGGTGGTTTTCATCTGGGGTCGTGGGGCACCCCAGGGTTCTGACGGTACAGTTCAGGGGTAGGGGTTCTGCAAGTTTCCATTCAAATATCAGAATCTATGTAAACATATATATATTGTTTAGATATGCCCAAATATCAGATAGGTTTGCCATTATTGGATCTTCGCTATAGGAGACCCTCATTATCGGCCGTTCTGTCTGTCTGTGTGTCCAGCTCTAGCTTATTAACGGCTGGACCGATCTAGATGAAATTTCACACGTGGGTTATCATGTCACCCTAATGTGCGTTTTAGGGAAAGTTTGGATTGAAGTTTCGCTTCCACGGCAACAACGAAAAAACGCGCCGATCGTTATGAAATTTCCAAGTTTTTCGCAATTCACCGTAGTTTTCTCATTAACCATGTAGAAAATTGAAATTCCAAGAATGCTACCTTCCGCAGAAGAAAATACTCCTTAGAACAAGTCGTCTTTCGTCTCGATACTCCATGAACTAGGGAAGCCTTAGGGATTTTAGTGAACATTATTCTAATGATTAGCTGCAGTATATCGTCACACGAGAATGTCTACGGAACACGGAGCGCTAAAAATGAACTGACTGTTTTGTTAACCCATTCACCTAATTATGCTGCCGTTATAGATCCGCAAGTTTCTGTGGATGGTAACCGGTTGCTTGAGTGCAGGTCTCAACTATCAGCGGAGATCCTAGGCGCCTACCGGCTTAGTATTGTACTTGCTGCTGAGTTAAAGATCATTTTGATTTGCTAGTATTGTGTTTGCTTTTATATATATTTATAGTTTATGTAATTCAGACATATACATACATATACAGTACAATGAGCGCAAACCTATGCAGAGGTGGGAGGCGGGTGTATTCTTTACCAAGACATACGGTAGGTCCATATTAAAACACGAACCAAAAGATTTAAAAAAAAAAATTCAACTGCGAGCAATTTGGCTGAAAGTATAGAGACGGAGAAATCTATCAGAAATCTACATACATGAATGTATATGTAGCCTGTTTAAAAGTAAACCTAATACTTGCAAAACAAAATTATCTTCAAAATGCAGCAAGAACAATAATAGGTTTTTATTTGAACAATATACAGATACAGATAAGATAGACTTTTGTTTTTGATTGGAAACTTGCGCAACCCCTGGACTGTATTGTCTGAATCTCGGTTGAAAACCACCGTTAATAGAATGTTCGATGTGGAGCTCGGCTCCACCAAAAAGGCTGAAAGCCACCGATCCAGATTGTGAAAATGTAAAATCTTAATTTCTCATGCAGCATGGCACGCGAAATTGCATTTTCAAGTGTTTGTGCGTGTTTTTTTTGGAGTGTTTTTTTGCATTTGTAAATTAACTATTTTCTGATAATTTTGTGTTATTATTATCCGTGTGATAAACAACCTCCAATTGTGAAAAAACTAAGATAAATTTAAAATTTACTTATAATTTGTGACGCTTAGCAGAAATCAAGAAAAATTTATATAATTTCATAATTAATGCGTCTATCGAAAATATACTATGTTAATACTAGTATTATTATTTTTATTACCAACTGAATAGTCATTTAGCTGGCAAAGCAATTTATTGAAATAAAAAGCTATTTCTATAATATAGTGTATAGAGAATTGTTAGGTATTATTGATTTTCCTAATTTATCCCACTATTACCTATCCTTGGCACTTCGAGTGCAAAATCACACATACTTCAGATTTCATCAAAATTTTTTCTTTTCCCCCATTTCCGTGGAATTTTCCTCAAAAATGGAAAACCCTGATAAAATTTAATAATTGGATTTACTACCTACCCGATCATCCCTGAACTTTTATGTAAAATTTTTTTCTTCTTGTGTACCAACAAATTATTCGTTTCAGATCTTAATACTATGACATCACAAATGCAAAATGATCGCCAACCTCAATCTGACAGCGCAAGAGTATTAGAAGGAGAAAGTTCCGGAACCGAGTCAGGAGTTGATAATGTTAATTCTCATAATAATGTAGCTAATAAGCCTAGTGATGCAGCAACAAGACCCAAGAGACCATCAGATGCGAAAGCCCCATCCGGGGAATGGGTTTGCACTCCTGAATGGGTAAGTGGGCTGTGACTCCAAATTCTATTTTTGCGAGTTCTCTAAGCTTGTGCACACAACTTTAAGGGATAATGGTAATTCGATCGATTTTACCAGTTGACCTTAGAATCCACATTTGCACGTTCAATTTTTGTATATATGCTGAAATTGATTACTTAGGACACCAAGTTACTGTTTTCCATTTAACAGCAGCTAGCCAGTTGTTTCACCTGTCTCGTGCTTATTTTCCCTATTTTATCTCTATTTTTGTTATATTTGCGTGTTTTGTACTTCTAATACTATGTCCATGTTTCACTTTTTTGCCCTTAAAATTTTTATAACAAATATTCAATAGATCTTATTACACAGTACCATTTTTTTATTAGTCGGAGACTGAGATCAAGTCTTTACTTACTTACTCGGTTTGATTCACAATACAAGACTTTAGTAGCTGCCCTAAAAATCAAACCCACGTATGGCAGCTTTATACACAGTTGGCTTTAGTGTGGTAATCGGCACCGAATATCCATCTCTACTCCTAACGGAACATTTATTGTCATCTTGGTCCAACTACTTTGATTATGTGTAACATCAAATTTGGGCACAGTTACCCTTTAGCAGCATACCAGTTGAGATGACTACTAATGCAGCATATTATATGTTGAAATTGAGGATTGGTGTAATATTGGTCAAACCCCATTATGCCAAATTCACTTACTTTTAGTTTAAATTTGGGAATAAATTGAGTAGAGACTACTGAACTAAAACACTTTTATGAAATGTTATTCTTTGTTTAGGTTCGATCATGGAAAAGCAAGCTACCTTTACAAACAATAATGAGAATGTTGCAAGTACTCGTTCCTCAAGTGGAAAAAATTTGCATTGATAAGTAAGTGGTGTATAGTTACTTCCAAACTATGTGTAGTTTCTAACCCAGTAGTGACTTTTTGTGCAGAGCCTTGCTCAGAGCGGAAGGCTTATAATCATGTCATATTAAAATACTCTCCATCAAATACCGGCCGGCATGAGACCTGCAGTTTTACAACAGCTCAGCTAAATAGTAATGCCACATAGCATAGCTTCTTTAGGAATAACTTAGATATTTTGGTGAAAATTGATTCATAGTTTTGACCATTTTTTTGATGTAAATATGTTTCGACAATCTCACATTCCTTTTTGTTAGGAACCTCACAGATGAGTCAGAAATTCTCAAATTTCTGCAACATGGCACGCTTGTTGGTTTGTTACCTGTTCCACATCCGATTCTCATCAGAAAATATCAGGCAAATGCTGGCACAACGACCTGGTTTCGAACTTATATGTGGGGTGTGATATATCTCAGGTAAAGCTTTCAAATGAAATCAGTAAAAAGCATTTGTAGAAAGGTGTATGGATCGATTGAAAATAACCTGTGATGAGAATCAAGTTTTGTATCGAACTCACAACAGGTTTCCTCCTTCCAAAAAATCATGCCAAACTATAACTGTATGTCAATACATAAGCTACTTCAGCATGAAACTTTCGAAACGCCAAGCATTGACGCCTGCTGTCGTCGAAACAAAAAAACGAGAACTGGTTCACTAATTATTGCAACATTCCGAAAATGTGTTTACGCGATGTCATATTTATTAATGTATGGCAATACGGAAGCTACTTTAACATGACATGATTATAAAAATCCAATACGTATCTCTCGAAACGCTGCGTACAACACTAGATGTCAGCTGCGGCGCGTGTTACACATTTGCTGCTGTCTCCAAAAAAAAAAGCAAGAACTGGTTGGTGATTGTCGCAACATTCCGAGAACCTGTTTGCGCTAACCCCCTCAATCCCTCCACTGGAAATATTCCCTGATAATTAGTAATACTCCTTTTTATTAAATTTTTTTTATCCTCTTATAAATTTTTTTGTTCAGGAATGTGGATCCACCCGTCTGGTATGACACAGATGTCAAACTTTTTGAAATCCAAAGAATATAGGAAAGTTACAGATGGCAATCATCTACATCTAGGTGCTACCTAATTCCATATTTATCAGTTCCACAGTTCTTCATGAATATCTAATGTTAGTTACACCACTGATTTTCAATATCAAAAGAGATTAAATATTCCTTTTAAATGAGTGTATTCAAAAAGGTGCTTTTGATGCTTTCAGTTGATAAAATAAACTGTAATATCGGAATTGGATCTAAAAAGGCGGCAAAATTTCAATATATGTCAAATAGGATTTGACCAAGGAGATTAAAATTCGACTTTTTTTGGTTCTATTTATTAGTAATTCAATGAATTTGGAACATTTTGATGCCCTCAATATTTAAACTTTTTTTTTCATTTACTTTGAACTCTGTTTATTCATGATACTCATAATCATGTCGTAAATCTGTACAGAAGTATGTTTATGAAAATTGAACATGATGTGGTTGAGCGAAAATCAAAATATTACACATACATTTTTACCCACCACAGTCTACCATTCTTAGAGTTGGAGAGCTCTAATCAACCAAAATTTTGGTTTCAAATGGTTATTCAATGAAATTATTGGAATAGATGGATTTTTTTTTTCGAATCAATTTTTTAGTGATGCTTAATGGTTCGAGTTTGATTAATAAAATTATCATGCTTTCAGAGAGTAAATTCTGAACTGAATAAACTATTTTTCGTACTTTAGTGACAAGTTTTTTTCTATGTATACTGTTATGTAATTGTAATAATTCCATGTAGTTTTAGGCTATTTTTATACTGTCAGGACCAGTGAAGCATATATACCTTGTAAAAGGAAGTGCCAGTTCAAGACATTTATGCTGTCAACACTTTAGGTGAAATATGTCTGATTTTAAACAGATTTCCAACTTTTTTCGTTCGGAGAAATATTGCAAAACATGATTAAGGTGAAAACAAAATCGTTCCTCGTCTTACTATGTGAATATGTCTATCCAAACCTTTCTTTCATACCTTTAATTTCTTCAATATGTTATTCTAGTTTATTTTATTGTTTTAGATTACAAGGTACTAATAATTTTTTTTTTATTTTCCATTTGGTTTTATTGTTTTCTTCACCATGTTCTTAATTTGCTATATTGGGATAATATTAATGAAATAAAGTTTGTTTCTGCAATAAATTTCCTTAGATTTGCTATAATGTATCACAAATGGACAGTTATTGCATGTAATATTATGGATATAGAATACACTTTTTTGGGGATTTATCGGACAAACGTTTATTGCACTTTGTAAGGCTGAAAATCTAATTGTGATTATAGTTTAAGTTTGTCTGGTTTTTTTTATTTAATCAAGATTACTTTATCCTATCATCTATATTTATGTAGGATTGACAATTTATTTTATATCATCGAAGCACTTTCGTTGTACAAACTCTGTCAAATTTTTGATTTATGTCTTACAATTAATGTACTGTACATGTATATAGTATACACAGAAAGTCAACTTTATTATTTTGCACAAGTTTTTCTTTGATGTCTTAATTCATCAACTGTGTCTGCCCAACTTTCAAAGATTTAGGTTTTGCCAATTCCAATGCAACTGTGTATGTTCTAAATTCAAGATGAAATTCATAATTTTCGTTTGAAGCAATGCATATTACATCGCAAGGTCTCATCTCTACTGCTTCTGTCTTTTCTGAGCTGCATATATAGACGGGGTAGCGCAATATAGTTTGCTTATTTATTTTTTTCTTGCAGTGCAATGCTTATATTTCTTTCAATCTAAAACTGCATTCCGGAGAAGTGTTTCCACTTCGCACAGGTCAGCTTATCTATATTCGATGAACAAACTTCTCTCGACTGATCTAAAACAGACCTTATTATCACTCATTGTCAAGTATCGTCTGGTTTCAAGTTTATACCCAGTAGTGCTAATTATGAGAATTTGTGTGGATTGTTGGCATTTTACTGGCTTGGTAGTTAGCCCTAGAATCATTGTTACATTAGTTGCATTGTGCATATTATTCATCATATGTAGTTATTAGGTCTGGTTCATTTTTATGTGACCAGTAAATGTAATTTAGTTATTGTAATTTATCTGTGGAACTTTGGTAGTTTGAAACAAGTAATAAAACTTGAGAGTCTATACATTAATTTGTATTTTATCAACTTAATTGAGCTTTACTTATTAAAGTTTAAGGTATCAGTATCTTTGATACGGCAGTATTATTTTGACACAGTCTGTAAACTACACAGTCTGGTTTTTGAGAAATTTGCGTTAGTTTTCATAGTTCACAGAAACTTAAATGAAAAAATATGGGAGTAAAATGCCTCGTGCTTAATGTGTGCGGATTCAAATCTTGAGTGGGGGAGGATTGCTGAGACCCCTGTTGTCGTGGAGTGTTTCATGTGGCCTATGTTTGGGACGTCAGTTACGGATTGCCTACAACCGCAGTGGTTCTCAAACTTCTTTGTGTTGTGACGCCTTCCGAAAAATATGCTCGAGTTGCGGCTCCCCGTGAAAACGTCTTAATACAATTAAAGACCTTTTTGTAATGAGCTTTATTTAAACAAGCAAACAAAATTTACCGAAAGTCGGTGAAATTGCATTTAATGTGATGGGTGTTCTTGCTTCCTTTCACAATTGTCATTGAGTCTTGGGGTGAATACGCATTTTCCTTTCAACGTTTTCTCGAGAACGATATTTTGCCTTTATTACAGCCATGGTAGCAAAGCCTGCTTCACATGAATATGAAGTCGCGGGGGATGAGAGTGCGCAATGCCTTTTTTTTATCCGCAAGGAAGGATAATCTTTATCCGGGGAAATCCAAAAACTCATAACATTTTCGTGATTAAAATTTCTTTTTATATCGATTCCGTTCACAAAATGGCGAACAAAAGCCGTAATATGTTGTTGTAGCAAGATTTCAGCCAGTGAAACCGGTTACCTAATAAGCCTGAACGGCATGTAGTAAGTACATCGCATCCCCAGTTGCAACAAAAACCACAGCGCTTTTTTACTCGAAACTTGAACGATCCAAAGTCCAAGTAGCTTTCATCATACTTCTTGTTCGGTATCATTTTTACGCTCGTACATTTCTACAGCGATATTTAGACGTTTTCAAACTTTTTTACGCACCGCAAAACAGGTACGATTCCGCAAAAGAAAAAAGTTTTGGGACGCCCTAGCAAAATTGAAACGACGCACTATGAGAACCACGGCCCGACGGGATCGCTGAATAAAATCAACTGCAATTTCCTCAAAAATGAGAATATAAACGCATGAAGAACTAACATTTACACATACCGTAGTCGTAGACTATTACGTGGAATAGTTTATTTCGATTCCATGATCAGCACAATAGACAATAAAATTGTTGATAAAAACTAAGTAAATAAAACTGATTACAGAATCAGGAGAGCAAAAAAAACTTAAGTAAGGTTTAAAATAGGATCCTTCAGGATGTAAATCCTAAGGTTTAAAATAAAAATTGAAACATAAAAGATATTACCTAATAAAAAGAATAATATACAAACAAATTAAAAAAAAATAATTTGCCACACCATGTTAATAATTTTGTAAGAATTGGAAAATAATAAGGAAAATAAGACATTATGTGTTAAGATTTAGCTATTCCATTCAAACTTGAATTTACTTATATTACGGTGGTAATCACCACATAAAGGCATATACGTAAATTTCATATATGCAGGTGTACTTAAATCGAATTACGTTCGGACTCTAGATTTCCACTCCATACACCACCGCACTAGTAGCATGTGGATTGTGCACTTTGCTGGTGCATGCGGGGATATTTTCTTTGATAGCAGGTGGGGTGGAGTTTATGTTTGTATTTACTTCATGTTGATTTGCTAACTGGAAGCATGTAATAGTCTCGATCTGTGTGAGGGTTTAATCTTGGCAACTTGCTTGTAAATTATTGTTCAAAACCTTTTGACTATGGTACTGTAGTATAATTCCAAACATCCATAAGGATTAGTTCCCGCCCTGCTCGATCCGCATTCTTTTCTTTTTTTTTATTAGACAAACAATGTAATACGCATTTATGGATGCTATGGTAGTATGATTCCACGTTAGTTTATAATTAATGAACTCCTGACTTCAAATTTCTACTGATATATTAAATATGAGAATTAGAAACAAGTTAGCTACCGTAGCCTACATGTGTGTCTGTGTGTGGAAAGTGTGCGAATTATTTTGGCATAAATGTCATCGTAGCCTTCCTTCAGACTTCATTTTAAACAGAATACAGGAATAAGAAAACATTATAACAATTTATCTTATGACACACACATAGTCTATTCTGCTATTGTTCTTGCTGCCTTTTCTGGTCTTTCGATTCAATCAGTATTTAAATATCTGAAATTTCACATGATTCGACTTTACTTTTATACCATCCAGTCATCATTAGGGCACAGTTCTTCGATTCCAAGATGTCCCAACATTTGGTTCAATATAACAAGCACTCCCTTTTGGCTCTAAAACAGTTACATCACGCCAAGATTCTCTCGGTAATAATTTAAATCAATCATGACTTGGACGTCTGGTGACCAAAATTATGTTTTTCAGCTAAAAACTCAAATGCTTCGGTAAAATTTTTTTCAATCAGCGAATTAGATTATTTTTTCAAAGTGTATAATTGTTGCGGATAATTGTTTATATGTCAGTATCATGCCTCAAATTGAAACGGTACAAAAAAATATTTTAATAATTTTGATCGTATCTACTCTGGAGTCCTCCTTAACCTTATGTAAATCATCCTTTTATGCCGTTGAAAACTGAACAAAACATACTGGTAGTCATGTTTCATCATTTTTAATCCTGTGTGACCATATATGTGTTTGGTAGTCGTTGGCATTAAAGAAAAAACAAGTTTTTAGAGATTTGGTAAAAGTGTGCTTTACTATTTAAATTTTAGGACCAAAATCAATAATATAACTACTTAAAATTATAGCTTACTATAACCTAAGATGGCCTCAAGAAACCGTGTATCTTGCGGACTAGATATTGAATTTACTGAAGATCTTGAAGAATCTATTGAGAATTCTAGTAGAAATGGCTATGACTTTATATGTGCGAATGTTGTCAGACAAGGCTGCACACCATTTGAAACAGCGAATCTATGTAATAAACTTGGTGGTGTTACAGACACATCATTTTTATTCAATTCACAAGAATGGGCTTCCCTTGTCGTTGGCAAACTTTCTTATTTTCCTGATTTGACATCTGTTGTAACAGAGAAGCGTATTTGTGCGGAAGAAGCTGTGAAACAAGAGCTTCATTTTGTTGCTTTTTTGAGCTTACCTGCGATTATTGTTGAAATCAAGAGCAAAAATTGTTCAAATATTGCCAGAATGATAAACACCTTTTTATATGAAGGTCATCATAATGTCCACATATGGGTTAAAGTCCCTTTACACTCCAGAAATTGTGAGGAGGATACATGGCACTGGTGGAATAAATTTCGAACCTTATGCAGCCATCACAGTAGAATCGGATTAGCATTGGAATTAACTGCAGACTTACCGAGTCAGTTGGAAAGATGGCAAGGTGAACCTATTCGTGTGGTTTATATTCCAACTTCTGTTTTTCTGATGAATCAAAAAGGATTTCCTGTTTTGTCCCGTGCTCATCAGCAATTTGTTAAAAATCTCATGAAGTTGAATTGTCAAATTGTATTGTCTGGTCCTAACTTGAATAATGCAGAAGGAATCCTAGTGTATCATCAATACTTGGATCATTTATTCCAAGGTGCTCAAAATCTAGGAGAATATGAAAAATTTTCAAAAGGTTATGAAGATCATTTGCAAGCACCACTCCAGCCTCTCATGGATAATTTGGAATCGTCAACCTATGAAATCTTTGAAAGAGATCCTATCAAATATAAAAAGTATGAGGAAGCAGTTTATCGTTGCTTGCTTGACCAAATTCCTGATTCCGCAAAAGAACAGCAAACAGCTGTTATCATGGTGCTTGGTGCGGGTCGCGGCCCTCTCGTTAGAATGTCACTCAGAGGTGCTAAAAGAGCTCAAAGAAAAGTTCGTCTTTATGCAGTAGAAAAAAACAGAAATGCTGCTGTACTTTTGCAACATCTGTGCACGACAGAGTGGAAAGACTATGATGTCACTGTAGTTTCATCTGATATGAGGTTTTGGAAGGCTCCTGAGCTAGCTGATATTGTTGTTTCAGAGTTGCTAGGATCATTGGGTGACAATGAATTGTCACCGGAGTGCTTAGACGGGGCAAATCGCTTCCTAAAACCAGATGCAGTCAGTATCCCGCAGTCATACACATCTTACATATCTCCTATCTCATCTCATAAACTTTACAATGAGATAAAAGGTGTGATGGGTCTGGATAAAAATAAGACACCCGAAGCTGCTTTTGAAACTTTGTATGTGGTTCGTATTCATAATTATCATGAACTTACTGAACCAGTTCCGTTGTTCACATTCAATCATCCAAACTGGGATTTGGATAGTCAAAATCCTAAACCAGAGTTCCATGCCGACGTTTCCGCAGAAGTTTGGGACAAGAAGTTCAGCAAAAAAGATGTAAAGGATAAAGAGGACATGGAAACGAATGGGAAAACTGAAGTTAATCAGATTCAAGATAGTCAACACAATCACATTGATCCAACTAAAGCTAACAATCAAATCAAATCAACTCCGACAATGCCAACAAATAGTCACAACACAAGATATCAACAATTTTCTTGCACAATTCCTTTTGACACTATGCTGCATGGATTTGGTGGTTATTTCAGATGCGCATTGTACAAAGATGTTGAAATCAGTATCGAACCGAAAACACATTCACCGGGAATGTTCAGTTGGTTTCCAATTTTCGTTCCCTTGATGAATCCAATCCCTCTTACCGAAGGTTGTACATTACAGACTGATTTTTGGCGTTGTTCCAATGGAAAAAAGGTTTGGTATGAATGGTGTGTCACTTCTCCACAAGCAAGTCAAATACACAACCCAAATGGTAGATCTTATACCATCGGGCTATGATGTAAAATTTTCTAAAAATTCATTTCTTGAAAATGACTGTGATGCTGAAGCATGCTTATTATTATCCAATGACTGAATGATTAATTCTAAACATGTAAAAGTTATGTTTTCATGCCTGTTTAAAATGGGTCTCTCTATACTATTATTATTTTGGATTATATAATTACATGGTCTCCATATAAACATTCAATCATTGCTGTTTTAATTTATGTTCCCAAATCCATAATTTATGTTCCCAAATCCAATCACTTGCCATATACAAGGATGCATGGACCATCGATATTTTATGAAATGCATTATGATTAAAGTGGAAAGCATGTTCCTCATTTATGTTCACTTGTTTGATATTAGAAAATTCATTTCTAACATATGGTTAAATTTGTCTCAAGTGTGTGGGGAAACTGTACAAAGAGTATCTTCCTACCATGTTAATCCATCTTTAGGTGTTGTGAGTTTTAAGATAAATATTTGAAGGCAGTGTCAAATTTAATGACATTAGATTCTCAGCTTCATTGAATTTTTACACTCAAAATTTTTAGGATGTTGCTCAGCAAGGACATGACATAAGATTTCGTGACCTAATGGAGATGGGCAGTACAGTACAGGACCTAAGCACTTTAGACTTTGGTGTCCTAATTGTAAAAAATAATGATAAACTTGTGTTTCATATTATCTGAAATTGAATGATTTTCAGTACAAAGGATGTTTTCACAGAATCAATTTCTTTGTTTATTTCCTTAACAATGACAAATCAGCAACGAGTTAACAATGACGAAACTATTGTAATTTATTCAATCGCTCAGACAGATATGCAGGCATTGTTGTAAACATTTTTTCGTTCCCGTTGTTTTGCGAGATTCTAAGAAAGGTTGTGGTAGAAAAAAGCAGAGATGATTATAAAACCCGCCTGCGTTTACTGCGTGCGTCCCCAGAATGGCTGCAAAACATTAACAAATGGAAAAAATTTGCCAATACATAATTCTTGGCGACATCAGTAACTGAACAAAAACTGACAAATGTTTGCTATTATTTTATTAGGAAATATTCACAAAATGGTAGTTTGGAAATGTCTGTTTTATCGATTGGATGAAATGTTAGTTCAAACACTAGCGAAATATTGCAATAGAATATATATAGTTAAAACATAAATCAATATAAGCATCTCAATATTGCACTGCTATATAGTATATAAACACGGTTTCACTTTACCGCCAAATCTTTTTTATTGATGTTACAAACCGAGGTTAAGGTCGTTCATGTTCACAACGTTTTCTGATATGTATTTAGAAATATCGTTGACATCAAAATCTCCCGCTTCTGGCTCTACAGCCGTTTTGATATTTGAGTTTTGTGCAGCCTTTCTTTTTTCCGCAATATCCTTTTCTCTTGCTTGTCGCGTATTTTTTGTGTTTTCTAATTTGCGAAGTAACTCGTCTAAATCCTCGTCACTATCTGCATAATCGAATAATCCATCTTCCACTTCCTGTTCTGTCGTAACCTCATTTATTTTTTGAGCTACGACAGCATTTTCAATCATTGGTGTATCGGTATCTTTATCGTCGAATAACTTCACCTCGCGCCCGGATGAAGATATTTCTTCTGTTTTATTTTTGCTTTTTTTCAAATTATGTGGTGTGTAATCGATCTCCTCTTCGCCTTCTTCTTCTTGCTGGTTTTCTATTTCTTCCGAAAATATTTCATGAGATGAATCAATGGCCGGAGTAAACAAGTCAACGTTTGGTTTGGACATCACTGGAGTTGGTGATTCCTGACTTTCGCTAGGCTCGTCATCTTCACTTTTGCCATCTAGTTTTACATTTTCAACGCCGAGAAATTTTAATACTACTTCTGACTTGCTTATTTTTGGCGTCTTCGCACAAAAGGATAAAAAGTTGCCGACTTGAGATTTCCTTGTTTTCGCCTTTTCTGCTGTATCCATCATGCGGATAGGTTTACTTGGCATCTCTGGGATCAACGTTCCAGGAAATTTTTTTGATAAATTCTTATGTAACTTCTCGCAATCATCATGAGATTTGTCGATTGTATACTGCACTGTTTCGCCTGCTTTTGCATTAAGTGTCTGTAAGTTACTCACAACAATTATATTATAAACAGTCGCCCTGATTGTTCGTTTAGAAGCAAAGTTTTTCCGTTCTTCATATACGTGCAAGTCAATACCTGTCTCTTCATTTGTAACTTTCCTTGTAGTTACAATGACACTGGAGAGCTTCTGAGACATTTTCTTTAGTTTTAGAACGACTACATCGATTGTTTCTTGACAAAATGTGTCTGGTGATATCAAAATTGCTTCCGGCACAAACCTATCGCACGTTCAGTTTTAATGACAGACAATGTTTGCACAAATGCATGCAAGAACGACAAGGCATGCATCACTAGTTAATGATTTGCGACAAAAGCGCCCATAAAAAGTACAAAATATTACACACAATATCAAAATGTCTACCGTTGACAACTTAGTTTTTTGGTAAAAATGCTCGATTAGGGACAATTTACTTCAATATTCACACACATTTTAATGAATCGAGGCTAATTAGCCATTGAGGCTATTTAAGCTATAACTTTGCATCAGCAGGTGTCTGGTATTGATCCTTCTTTGTTGTTATCTTCCGTAATGATTTTTCTGGCAGATTGAATACAAATATTAGAGTTCTTGACAATTTTGCAGATTAAAGAAGGGTCCCGATTCTTCAGGTATTTAGACAATAATTGAAAATTATCTTTACACCCAGAATGACCCCTTTTGAACGGATAGTGGAAATTTAGATGATCCGACATAAATTACGGTACGGAGTATCCACCGCTCTGAGGACAGTTATATCGCTTGCCATCATACCACCATCAGGATAAATACATTCACCTTACAACTAATTTTACTTCGAAATTACAATAAAGGTGGTTTTGACCGAAATGTCCATGTTACGATCCAATTTTATGGCTCACACACCCAGAGCCGTTGATCTATGTCAGTGATCGACAAACTGTGGGCTTATTTCATTAAACACTGAAGCGCCATTGGAAATTCAACTATGGAAATTGCAGTGGTGCCTCTTCTACCTCGGTGCCCTAAGCACGTGCTCATTTTGCTCAATGGTTAGTCCTAGCCCTGCATATAAAATAATCAAGAGAGTCCAAATGCATAGCGCGTGTTAAATTCGGATGAGCATGGTATGGATATGATTCTAGAAGTTGCTTAGTTTGAAACTGTGTAGAGTGTAATTAAGCCTCATTGTACACACAGGGTTACTTCAGTAATTGAACGACTCGACACTCGAACAATTGGGTAGTCGACCAAAAAAATCGAGTCAAAAATACTGCGGTACTCGAACGGAAATTCGTAGTACGAACATCCTAGCCGAGCCGAGCGCGCGGCCAACTGAGATAACGCCAGCCGAACCGCGCATTTCGACAATTCAACAAGCATCACTTCCAGTTAGAGCAGCGGTTCCCAAAGTGGGCGAAAACGCCCCCTTGTGGGCGATTACTATAACTTTGGGGGTGCTGATGGCGATTTGGGCAATTGGGGGGCGCTGGCTGTCAAACTGGGCAATTGGGGGGCGCTTACATCAATACGGGAACTCACAAGAAATGTGATATTTTATGTCATTTACTCCTATGTTTTGGTTCAAACTAGTTTGCTTGTGATTTCGGTGTTGGAAATTTCTCACTCAATGTAGAATAGGTTTTATGACTTTTTTAAATCCGTATTGTTTTATAATACTGTAATAATATTAGTCTAGCGCATACGGCATATACTTCACTTCACGTTTCGTTGTACTGTATTGAATAACAGCTTCATTTTACCATCGGGCTGTAGGGTGCTTGGAAGCGGCAGTTTAAGTACAACACCCTTATGTTATAATTGTGTTGTGTAAGTTTATCATTTGTGTTGCGTCGAACGAATACAGTGACTTAAGCAGCATATTTAACTGATTTATAGTTGAAAAACAGTATTATACATCGTGATCCCCAAAAAACGGAACCATCAATTTTCCAATTACTTCTACGAAAATGGAGTGAATTATTTAATTTTGTCTACACTTGAACTTCTGTTTGCGTGTTTTGTACCCAAAAGTGTCGAAAAATCTAGGACATTTTGCACAAAAATTTTGTTGTTCCTAGAATGTGTTCCAAATGCTCTCCTCAATTTTTAGAAAGAATTGCATTCCTTTTTTGCAACATTGTCAATCACTCTTCTTTGAAATGAAGAAGGAATAAATAATATATAATATAAATAATGAAATAAAGATCGGGTCAAAAGTTTTTTTATTGCTCTAGCTGAGTCTAGCCAGCTCATTCTCGGCAGAGCGTGTATTTAGTGCAGTGACCGCACTTTTGCATATCAAGACAGATTCTCTCGATAGTGTCAGACGAGACCCAAGACTGTTTTTGACTGAAATGAAGCCAGATATTATCAAGCTGGTTGTATTTCACTAGGCTCAACTTTCACATTATACTAATGATAAATGGAGAATAAAGTTGCTTTGACTTTTTTTTGTCAGGGGGGCGTTTGCTAGTTAAAAAGTCGTCCACGGGGGCGCTGGCAGGAAAAAGTTTGGGAAACACTGAGTTAGAGGGATTGAATAGTATTCGCGAGAATGGAATAAGAAATCATGTTTCACATTTACATTTACTTACGGCTTTAACGCTTCGTCTGACTAATGTTAGACCTCGTGGGTCATGCATATTTAAACCATAACAAAATGATGAAATAAACACGCTTATAAACGACGATAATCAAACAGTAGAGGGTAATACGAATTCACAATGGGGGAATAAAGTTGGGAGGTATAATTAACGCGTATCTCATGGTTTAAGAGTGAACAATTCTAAAAAAAGCAAGCAATTATATGGTTTCTGCAGTAAACTGGATTTTAGTTTTAAGTCTTTATATATATCTAGAACTCACAGAGCTCGCCAGCTAAGCAGTGTCAATGTATTAAAAATTCAGGATCAACTCAAATAAGTGTAAAAAATGTGAGCCTGTATGTTTTGGCCTTATTTTTTTAAATTAATAAAGAATGTATAATCCTAAAATGAAATATATATATTGAATCGCAATTGATTTGCTAAAGAATGTCCGTTTCTTACTCTCTTGCTATATTGTGTCATGGTTTGCTTGATAAGCCGTAAAAACACATGGATTCAAATTATATTTGACATTCTAATTATAATAACTTAAAGTTGCAGCAAGAGGTGTCTATCTCTATTATTACGTATACGTAGCAGTTACGCAACATTAGAGGCAGACAATACGTAACAGAAGTGAACGACATAGGAAAGTGAAATGAATTATGTGATTCATATTTACAGAATTTGAAAAATAAACAATAGAACATTTATAATAAATACGATATGTAAAATATTCAATCATATATTAGTTAATTTCTAACACAATTTTGGTAATTTTCGGGGTGCACTCAGCAAATCGCCCTTTGGGAACCGATGACATATAGAATAATGCATCGTATTATGACGTAATAAGTCCCCCCATGGGGTTAGAAATAATAAACCTAATTCGATTCTGTATATTAATTAAAACTGAAAAGTAAATATCGGTATTTCAACGATCTTGTGAGAAACTCCGTAAAAATTATAAGATTTATCCACAGAAATAGGCCTCATTAAAAAATCCCAGGCAGTGACAAACAAAATGTTTGTGCTTTTGTTACAATCTACAGCTTTAATGCAATGTAAACGGGAGTTACAGGACCTATCACGTCACAATATGATTTATTATTTTTGTATTGCACTTTACACAATAGATGTCGCTCGAGATTCTTCGATTTTAGGTTCGTTCGATTTTCATTTAGAAATTGCCTTTATGGATTAGATCTCTTTTAATTTTCAGATGCGCATGAAATAATAGATGATATTATTTGTTGAATCGTTGGGCAGGTGGTCATTTGCAGTTATACTACGATGGCTTGAGAATTGATTTTGGTACTCCTGTAGTATGTGAACCAAGATTGCGGACACTGGAACGTAGTATGTGTACCCGGTTGGGGTTAGGCCATAATTTCAGGTACAAATTCTACGGGAGTCACTTGGCTGGTCTCCGAACTCGTAATAGAATTAGAATAAGGAAAATTTGAATAAAATTATGGCATAACCTTAACCTGGTATACATACTACGTTACGGTGTCCGCCATCTTGGTTCACATACTTCTGGAGCGCCTTGATTTTTACTGTGAACCAATGTACCACCACACTACCGACTATAAGTCGGCCTCTAGTTTTGGTCGAATGACTGATAGTTGGACACGAAGTGTACATATGGATCGTTTTATTATTATGTTATTGTTATTTTTGTTTTTGTTGATTTCCTTTGATATTATTTTTCTTGTTATAAATATTATAAACTTTCAATATTTCTAGTCTAGAAGCAACTAACTTTGAAACTTTTAGGGTGTTTCGACATAAATTTAGAAGTTTTTGTATAGATGTTTGAAATTTATGATATTTTCTCTTGAGTTTCATAGTAAACATACGTGCCGATCAAAATTTGTTGATAAAAATAGCAACTACTTATGCTTTGATATAGAAATTTGATATTTTTTTAGGGTGTCTGGATGCCCGGAGGAATAGAACGCATTTTGCATGATTGAAGCAAGCGAGAAAAATGTATGTGCCAAATCAGATAAGCCAATCGGGTGGCCGACATTTTCGCATACGCCATTTGACTGAAGCGGGGTAAGCTGGCTTAGTTTAGGCAGAATGGTAGTCACGTACACCTTAAAATAACGAATATCGACTTTCGCTATTTAGTCAATGATATAGACTTTAGGTTTGCATACGGTAAGATTAAGCGATTTGGGATGGTTAGAAGTCGCAAATATTCAATATTTAATGAAGTCGTAAAATAGAGGATCAAGTTTCCCGCAAACCTCACCACAAATGTGTTTGTAATTCCAGAAAGATTATTTAAACTAGATATGGAAATTAGCGCATCAACTGATATCATTACAGATATGTACAGGGAATTCGCTATAGATTATTATTAGTTACTTAGTTACTTTTTTTACCTGTGTCTAAACAGCTTAGAATTTTTTCACTACTTAGTTCAATTTACTAGGATATTGTTGTAATGTTGATGAAATTGTATTACAGTATACTTACAAATACTCTGCCAAGTCATTGATAGGTTTTGTCTTCGAATAAATATAAAGCAAGAACGATTTAATCTCGTCTCATTCACCTAAAAAAACCTTGAGTGGCGGACTCAGCTTTTGAATGCCTGCATTATGCTCAATTTTCAGAACAGTACATTGTATTTATATAAATTGTTAATTATTATACATACATACATATTGGTAAAGCCTACTAATGAAGTGTAACTTTTTATCTCGAATTCTATGCATAGCATAAATTTTTATATATTATTGGAAATTTTAAAATGCGTTCCAGCGTTATTGTGGTAATCTGGATTATCTGTTACGTTATTGTCGTCATCACATCATTAGTTGAAGGTTTGTATTTTTCAAAACATTCGTTTTTATTATTTATGATAAATTGTGGCATAAAGCCATAATGTGCACTTAGAATAGCCAGGCTGCTTATGCCAGCAATATACGGAAATAGACGCGAATATATTGCAGGTCTAATTATGTGACAATTCGAAAGTTTTAGGTCATGCTCAAACTTGCTTTTATGCTTATTGTTGAAAGTAGCTTCCTAGAATGAGTCTACAGTTCAGCAGATGGCAGGAATATGAATATTGGCATAACGGGTTAAATTTGAGTGGGGATCGTAGAATGATTTAGTGAAAAGTGAGCTCAAACTTCCAGATTCCCATTAAAAGTATATATGCACAAACAGTGGTTGTCGTATATCCAATTTGATTGGCCAATTAATGCGAGCTAATAACAGGTTGATTCTGTTATTGAACTAGAGTTTGTTTGTGGGGACTTTCTGTAACTGCATATTTGTGTGAATTATTGTCATGTTTGTTCCTATAGCCATCATTGTTTATAATTATATCCATTATCAATAGCGACTGGAATACCATTGAAGATTAGTATATAACGATCCCATTGTATCCATATTTGTTGAAATATAACCTAATATTGAGTAACAGGAATGGGATATGAAATATAAATAACTATAATTATAGTGTTGGTACTTCAAACACTGGCATTCCAGAAAAAGGGGATCCATTTATGCAAATGTTTGTTGGATCATGAACTTGGCAATTTAATGTGATATTTAGCAGTAGTCGTTATAAATCACATTGATGCCAATTACTGTGAAGAAAATACGAACAAAATCAATTGAATACAATTAACATTACGGATGATTCTTCATTTTTTTATTAGGTCTGATTTGTTACGAATGCTGGAATGCAAAAAACGACGAAGATTGCCGGAGAAAGGGGAAAGTCAGATTGTGTGAAAAATCGCAGGTGGGAGAAATTATTCTTTTCTCCAGATTTTTCTTATTACGGTTATAAGGTGTCGGTGTTGTTTCTCTAAAAAGGTGTTCCATATATATATGTGTATATTTATGTATTTTAATAACTTGATGAAAAAACATTTTCTCAGACATGGTTCAGATTTAAGTGAGGGTAATGATTGACGATAACTGGAGACTTTTATTAGAATCGTGATATATCACCGCAACAAAGTTGACTTTCAACATTCTAGTCTCGACTAGGATTTATTATACTCAAATTTCATAAATAATATGCGTGTGTATTAGTGCTTTGATATATTTTGACTGTAAAACACCGTAGGCGTTTAATTTAAAAACAAAAACAGATGTATCGGAATAGTGTGAAAGTTATGACGTCAAATTGGTGGCAGTTTATATACAAACTAAAAACTTATTATGGCAGATTATTCTGTTTTATCTACAAACTCTGCGGTCGGAGGCATAGTACTTTTGTACTTTGTTTCGTGAAATTATTTAATGTCCCAAACAATATTATAACTAGGGCATTTCCGAATACCTGATGATTTCAAAATAGATTCAATTTTTTTTTCGAATCAAATCGAATCTCGAGTTGTGTGATAAGCGTTAACTCTTTGAACTCTGACGGCTCTGAGCGAAGTTACTCGCTCACCCTGAAGGTTCGCGGCGCCGTATTGGTAGAACAATAAAATAAGTCTAAATACTGGCTATTTGGCACGCTTGTAACTTTCTACCAATTATAGGTAGCACGTTGTGAGACATTTCAATCGAAAGGAAATTTTATCGTGCATTCAGAATGTATTTTCCATTTTGAAATACATTTTGTCAAAATTAATAAAATTGACCCTAATCTAACAGTCATTTTTCTGCATGTATGTGAGTTTTGGCTTGAAATTTTGTTAGTTTGGTACAAAATATACTGCCAATATTTGATGTTCATGAAGAGTTTTTTATAAGCTTTTTGTTGATATTCGAATTACTATTGTGGCTGCCATATAACCAATTTTATATTTAAATATTTAATTGTGTATCATTGTGTCGGGTGAACAACATAGATAAGCGGCCATGACGCACTGATTACGCAGCTACGCAAAAGCCGATCACGTGACTACCGTCATGAAGATGTTGATAAGTACGTTCGAAACGTATTGCGTGGCAAAATGCGCAAGATAACTTTCACGACGACGTTCTCAGCGGAACATCGGTCGCCGAGTTTCGATATGATATTAACCCTGTATGGATTGAAGTACCGACGTCGAGTATGCGTGCAGTAATAGCGAAGTGAAGTTAATATCGTCATATAAAATTTCACGTGGAAAATGTTTTATTCGCCCATGAGTATTTGTTCAAATATCAACCAAAATAAGTACTTGCCTGCTCTGCAGATCAAAATATCTGATTTTACGAATGTTAGGCGAAGCAAGTGGATGGAATAATATCTGAGAGCACTAATAATGCAGGAAGAGCAACTCTTATTCCAACAAGATCATATGCGTCGCCAGAACTAGATACCCCACCGCAAAACGCCAGTTCTAATAATAGATGCGTCGTATGCAGCAAAATTTACATTATTGCCAAAAAACCAATTCAGCTGCTAAAGACAAAGCGTTGCTGAAACGATGCGAGACAGTATATAAGTACAAATACTGTAATGAGTACCTATGTGTAGGTAACGAAACCAACAACCATTGGTATAACTGGCACAACAAAGTGCAATATTGGATTTAGTCTGCCTAATATTTTCATGTTCTTCATTGTTCCGGGCACAACGAAGTGCAATATTCAATTTAAAATTTTTAGCAAGCAGTCTTTTATGTACATACATTTTTCATGGTCTTTATTGTTCCGTTATCCGCTAATAAAATCACAATCTTGTTCATATTGCGTATACGTAACCACAACTTAATGGGGCTTGAGCAGGCAGTCAAAGTCAAATCGTAGTGCGAATTTTGAATGCGTAGCATCGGGTTAATTAATTACTTCCTGCGGACATTTAAATAATAACATCTCGACGTAACGTTATTGCGGATATCGTCACGTTTAGTTGCATTTGCGTAATATGCGTAAAGTTGTGCGTGACGAGACGTTGCCGCTCTTCAATGAGAACATCAATTTGACGCAGCGTCGCTGTTAAATCTACAGATAATCTAATATATTTGGTCATAAAATTTGAATGGCTCATCGTAAAATCGTTTTGGATACGTATATAAAAAGCTATTCAAATTCTCCACATATATTGCCGATTGAATATGTGGCTATTTAGGCAAGAAGTCGAAATTCTTTATATTAAATATTTGTTATCATACAATAATTTCATACGCACTTTCAAATTGCCAATTTTACTGAAACATCGTATATTAGAGCACCGATCATCACAATATAATTAGTCCCAATAACAAGCTTTCATGCAATATTAAATTTATTCAAATACTCATTGTGGTTCTTGAGATACGAGATCATAAAGTTGATTCCCTCCGACACGAAAAACAAGCCGGTAAACCGGCTTGCCGGGGCACAGAGCGTACTCAAACAAGCCGGTAAACCGGCTTGCCGGGTTCAAGCGGTTAAAATCAATTCATTCCACTGAATAGTGCTATTTGTCATTGATGCGTACATTGCAATGATAATCTGGACGAATGATTTGTACGAACTCATTATGAATTTAATTCTGAACAGTATCTGCAAATTCTCCTCCTAGACCTACCTCAGGTTGTCAATAATAAAGAGCATAATTAATGTCGTTAAGAAATCAGCTTTACGCCTCGCAAGCAATTGTTGGTTACAATTTGTAAACAGTTGGCTTCATGCCATAATCATCTCAAATCTATTTACCGGAAAACATGATATAATGTTTGAATGGTTTGTTTGTGTGCACTTGGATAACACTTTGAACATGTGGCCACTCCCACTACACACCTTTTATATAATTAGATGTTGTGCATTTGTTCAGTCGCAATTAGGACTTACTAAAATTAAATATCTCTTGAGTTCTGATTTGAATGAAATATGAATAGCATGTAATTAAAAAACTCCAAAACGAAGGTAAGAATATGTCTATCATTATATCAAGAGCACAAATTTCTTAGTCATAATAATTCTTATAGGCGGACGTAAAATGACTTTTTGTGTTATATTTCTGAAATTTGAGCTATTGGAAATAGGTCATTTTACAGTAATTTATTTGTATTGAGTCTTGTTTCTACTTCAAACTACTAACATCTTTGTCAAAGAGATATACTTATTTATATTACTTAATACATCAATGACTACCCACAACTGTTATATCCGTACGTTATTATTTTCGCAGAGGGCTCTACCGCTTCGGCTGAACAAACTAGTACAAAATGAATAACAGATACGAGGTATCGTTGAATAACAACTGGTGAAAATGTTCTCAGATCACGTGTCACGAACAATGTGTCACATTTTCATGGAATATATATGTCACATTTTCACGTATCTTTTGTTTCAGACGGCTTGTCAAACTACAGAGCGTGTTGACTACGCGTGGGGACCTATAACAAAAATAACGAAAAATTGCAAGCAAGCCAGAGCCTGTCAAAATAATTTCAGACAAAACAAAAGGAAGAGAAATAATTCACAATGCAGATATTTCAAAAATCAATCCGTGTGTAGATGTTGTTGCATCGATGATTTATGCAATTTTGACAGCGATACCTGCACAGGAGGTAAATCAAGTAATATGTTCCATATCTCGATTACCACTGTGTGACGCTTTCGTTTTTATTCGCAAACATGTATTTAGAATGCTGTCAAAAATAACGTTTTCAGTAAAACGCCGTACGATTTCGTCTCAAATTACCCAACTGTTGAATACAGTAACTTTTTGTTTAGAGACATGTTAAGAGTTTATGTTCAAACAACAAATTACAGAATGGTTGAAATAACTCATGATTAGGGCTGGGCATTTCGAATCGAATATGAAATTATTCGAATCGGTTCGGGGCAAAATTTCGAATTGCCGCCATCTTGTTTTTTTCTTCCCGCCAATGGTCGAGCTAAATTTCTCATTTTTTTTTTCTTGAAGTCATATTTTTTCAACGCAATTCTGACATATGACTCTTTTCTGTTGTGAGTTATTGAGGAAAACGTGTTTTTATTGTGTGTGAACGCTCAGCAATCTGCCTGAGTGATGTATTCTATGTTTTCAGTAATTTATGTGTCTGGGGGACCTAACACAATAGAAGAGTTACATACAATTTTATATCTCCAAAGTATTCGAGATTCGATTCAATTCGAAAAAATTATTCGATTCGATTCTGAAATCATCAGATATTCGAAAATGCCCAGCCCTACTCATGATTATAGATAGCCTATTGTATATTTGTATTTACTTTTTTTGAAATAAAGTCCCCATTTGTGCCATAGTCATCCCTTTTCCTGTATTTTTAGAAACCTTCACATTCCAACTTATTTAGTTTATTTGACACTGTTATATTTGACTGTTTGAATGAAATTGAATCCTTTCACGTCAAACAAGACTTTACATGAATTAATGTGTTATAGCGTCAACAACACACCATTTAAATAATGACCATGAAGTATAAACTTGCTTGTGTTACACAACACTCGTGACCTTCATGCACAATTTTACCATATTTTTGGTACGCTAGGAACTTATATACGATGTTATCGTTCTTAAATTATTTATCAATGTTATCACTGAAATATATCTCGCATATTTTTACAGTGACCGACGCAAAATTACTGCGAGAAAATTCACCGAAGTGTCCAAAAATTCGCAGATTGAGAAACGGTGTCGTTTCGTGTGATAGAAACAATAATCCCGGTTCAAACTGCAGATTTCGATGTAAAAAATTTCACGACTTACACGGGCCAGGAATGCTCCGTTGTGAAATGGATAAACTGGAGGCAACATGGTCAGATAAGATGCCGTGTTGTAGCAGTAAGTATTGTAATTTAGTATCAAATTTAAACGAGTAGTTGAATGGCGCTGCAATGAGTAAACTAAATCAGTTCATTCTCTATTTACCTATCATTTTTCCATATTGATTCATCCTGTGTTTATCACAAATTCAGACAACACTGTGCGATTAAACTAGTACTTGAAAACGATTCTTGTTTTTTTTTTTCAGAACCATGTCCTCCTCATGGAAACATGGATCTTGTATTTGCCGTCGATTCATCGATAGAATCGGAGGAAAATTGGGAGAAAATAAAAGAATTGTTGAAAGATTTAATAACGTAAGTGAGGTATCTTTTCCTCAAATGTGAAACTAAGTAGGGGTATTATTTTGTCTATATCTCTTATATTGGTAGTTAATAATGGCGTGGCAGCGATTACGAATGATATCAATGCAGGCTAAAACATTATTCACAAAAATAAATTTCTGTATTTATTTTTGTATTCATATTTTGGTTATGTCCGAGTGTAGAATTGCCGTGAATTTGAAAAATATAAATTTCAGAAAAAAAATATTTGATCTCTTAGTTAAATCGATTTAATGAATGTTTGATTCCCAAGGCAGGGTTCAGTCACGTTCTTATATAGAGAGAAATTGGATAACGTTATATTGTCTATTGGGTGAATTTTAAACATGATGAATGAACCTAGGACTACCAGTAGTGTCTCTAAAATCGTATTAATGATATATATTTATATCGTTAAAATTGTAGCAACCTTTTGCTATCCATATTCTCATCTAGAAATGTATTTAAAGCGAAAGAGTGTAATGCTTTATGGGAGTCATGCACTCACGACGTGGAGCGATATAAAATCCGAAAATACAGTAAACGCAGATAGGTATGAAACAATGATAATAAATATATATGAAAATGAGTGATTCTAGGTGTTACTATATTTCAGTACATTTTTGGTCGGACCTAGAGAAAGCAGAATCGGAATTGTGACATACAATGAAAAAGTTGGGGCGGATAGTGAAATATTTTTGAATTCTTACAACTCAACAATGCAACTTGCTTCTGCTGTCAATACATTGAGAAGCCATCCTGGTCCAACGAGAGGTTAGATTCTTTATTCTACAATGAGGTATCTTTGTTTAAGATGGGAATTTGAGTGTACGAATCCTACCTGGATTGGAAACAATAATTTTACTTTCATTTGTGGTTAAAGGTTATAGGAGTTGGCCTGGTGTCATAAGATCCAATGTTGAAGATCTTGGATTTCAGTTTTAGAAACAAAGAGATTTAATGGAACTGTAGTCGAGGCGAGAACAAATCTTAGTAATGATTGAAGCAAATTGATAATAATATTATGAGTCATTAAATACTTGTGAATAGAGGGGAAACATTAGATATGAAAGTTGTTCCTTACGCAGTTTTATAAATTGAAAAAAACAAATTTAATACCAAGAGATCCCAATTGCACTATATTTCTCGACAATGAGGGCCTTAGGGGGCAAGATTGTCAATCAATTACCCATTATGCATCTCACAAAATTTCCATAATTTACGCAATTTCGGACATTAAAGCGTCATTTTGCATCAAAATCAAAAAACATTGAAAGATGTAGGTTCTCTTTTTCTGATATACCTTGGTCCAAAATTAGACTTCCAATGGTGGTGCCTAAAAATACTGACGAGAGTGTGATTCAGTGCACAGTGTTCCTTTAGGCAGACGGGTTGAATCTTACCAAATGCATCCAATGTTGATACTTTTCTCGCTATCGTTTACTCAACCTCAACCACATCGTTAGAATTTAGTTCAAACGTGCCGATCATACTGCACTAAATATGTAAATTTCCATTAATGGACATGCCAGAGGCATAATACGTTTCAGTTTAGGAATTTTAAATTTTGGTAATCGATTATCGGTTTTCTGTGATAATTTTACTATCAAGTTTTGCTCGCGCATTATCAGTATCAAATTCATACAAGTAACGTACAGTTCAATACCTACCCTAAATATAGTTTGAAAGAAGTTGCTCAAGACAACTTCACACACACTCATTCAGGGCTAAAAGAGACTCACCTCTGAGCCATATAGAATTACAATAGTACATTGAGAGATAACCTGATCACCTATGAAATTTAAAATAATAAAGATGTAGTTTCCGCTTATATTCAAAGCGCTTTTTTCTGTAACAAACGAACAATCAGGCTCCTCCATGATCCAAAGTCTGTTAAAGGTTTACAAATAGAAAGTTCATTAACTTGTCAATTGTCGCGTTTGAAGCATGCGAATATATATATTATGAAACACCTTTAACATAAAGGGCAGACAGTCTCGACAGGTTGACAAAGCGAAATGAATACTGATGTATCAAATGTCACTTTAAATATCAACGACAGCAACCGTCTGTGAAGATAACTCTTTATCACGTAATAGATATTTCTGGTAATTATGATGATCATATATAAAAAACAATTACTCAAACAGGTTACTCTGTTTTGAGCTGCCTAATGTTTAATATTTAAATTGAAAACTGTGGCTCATTTTTAAACTTTGTCCAACTATCCAAAATTTTCTGATGACCGCGATAACATTACCGTTAGCCCCGGGTTCCACTGTTGCCTATTCAGGATCTCGTTTGAGGATCACCGTCATTTAAATTGGAAAATGTGGCAACGTAGTTCATTTTTGAACTATATGTCCAACTATCCGAAGTTGTCTGGTGACCACAATAACATTACCGGTATTCTGGGTTTCACTGTTGCATATTCAGAAACTCGTTTAGAAGTCACCGATATTTGAATTGAAAAATGTGGCAACGTAGTATCTCAAAAGATAATATATATATTATAATACCGTTGTAGTTAGGGTTTTGTTTTTTATCAATTCTAAGAAAAATATCGTGTTTTAAAACAAGGGCTTGTTTTAAATCAAATTTTTTCTGAATTTTTTATTGAAATACCCCTTGCATCGACGCGAAACTACGCCAAAACGTTGCATTCTGGCAGCTGCACACGCAGCCGGAATTATAATTTCAAAAATGTAAGTAAATTTTTTATTTTGACTTTTATCACTATTGCGTACATATATCGCCACTTTATATCTCCACCAAAATCATAAGATTTTACCCGAAATGTTTAACCGAGATATCAGAGAGACGTTTTGAGTAAAAAAAATCATGAAAATTAGCTCACGAACCTACAAAAGCTACTACAAAAGCAATTCGATCAAGTGCAGCCCTTCTGCAAAACGAGTGGGTTGCAATAACGAAGAATATGCTTATAGCGGCGGTAATCTACTGATATGAACGATGAGACACCTTTACCTAGCCTATGTTAATTGTAAGAGTCCTCTGATGCAAAGACGCCACAACTAATCTGTTATGAGTCATAACTTATGACGCCATAATATGGATTTCGAGGTCATGTATTGACATTTTTCTCATAAAATGAAGTCATTGTTACGGTTAATACTGTTCGGTTAATTTATGCTCAGCATACTTTGTTTTTTAAGGTTGAAGTGAGTTTTTCAAGGTTATACAAACTCATTTATTCGATCGCATTTCAATTTTCGCAACGTGGTTTCATCGCAAACAATTGTTTTTAGACAATTCTCTTTGAACAAATCCCTAGTTGTAGTTGCGGTAACGTGACTCCTTGTTGTCATTCGCGACCAGGTTCTTGGGGTGGAACATAACGTTACGTTACAATATTACAGTATGCAAAAAGAAAACACAGTTAATAATTGTTATCCATACTATTCATGTACCACTCGGAAAATTGAAACGCTTCACCGTAAGTGATCTTCCACACCAACGGGAATTTATTAAATTCCAAAGTATGCTCCAGGTGTTGAAAATTTGTAAACACTTGAATATTGTCGTAAATTGATTTCCACTTGATGAATAAGGAATTCGTGACTTGAAAGTTGAAGCGATAAAAGTTAACGCCGCTTGTCAAATTCACTCTCGGTTTACTCTTGTACACCCTCCGGTCATAAACGTAATGGTAATAGGCCTACAAATCTACATGACTCTTTCCGTTGAATTCCATTGTAAACATTGCTCTGACGTCAGTTTAGATTCCAAGTTGAATGCTTTCTTGTGGTATATATAGTACTTACGAAATGCGACCGCATTGTTTATAACCCAAATCACAATGTCAAAACAAGAAAGACATACATACAATATTAATTTTGACAAATGTATTTATATTTTTCGCCAGGATTGTGTTCAATAATCGATGACTCGTTACCTCCTCAAAGCTATATACATTTAAGCCAATCACATTTTGAAAATAAGGAAATATATTGCAATATAATATACAATAATACCGCATTATTTTGAGCAAAGAGTCTTTGTAATGGGTAATAAATGCAAAACCAATATATTCACCGGTAAGTAGTTCCAATATGAAAATTTTTTTTTGTCCTTAGCTATTTTATATAGCAAAACTTTATCAACGTGGCGAATTGGTGTCACATCAATGCATTGGCAGAAAATATGATTTAAGTAGGCTACATTTAAAAACAATAGTTGGTTTCGGATTTTTAAACGTCAAATGAGGATGTATGTGTGTTTGTGTAATATTAAAGTATATGGAGCTTTTAACAATTATGTCTTCCGCATTTTAAATTTAATGTATATATATATTCTATAGCGGTGGTTTTCAAACGGTGGGGCTCGCTCTACAAAGAGGCGTAGACAATTTTTTGAGGGGTCGTAAAGCTAAATAAAAATATTTGTTAGATTTGCCCGCCTTATTTTGAATATTGATATTTCAAAACCTTTCATTTATTCCATTATATGCGTTCCATCTACATATTTTCAACGTGTTTTTTGAATAAAACATACTTTCGCTTCACTATCTGTTATTTGTAGCCTATTGTTAGCTAGTTATTTTTGAGGTGGAATACGAGACTTGACAAATTCTAAAAAGAGGGCGCGGCTTGAAAAAAGTTTGAGAACCACTGTTTTATAGTATTCTTCTAGTTTTAACTTAACAAAATCAAGTAGTGAAGGGAAAATGCGAGGGTTGCTCAAAATATCTTTTGTCCTCATTTCAGGTACGAGGATTGGACAACTTCTCGATCACGTGAATCGGGTTTCATTTTTAAAAAGTAACGGAAACAGAAGAAGGTATAGAGATATTTTAGTTATGTTAACGACAGGAGCACCTTTAAAAGAAAAACTTGATCCAAAAACAACAGCTAAACTGTTAAGAGACAATGGTATAGATGTAAGTTAGTTTACAAATATTATCCAAAATATTTCAGTGAATAATAAAATGCACCAATTTATTTTACGGCAATTTTATGTATGTAAATTGTAAATAGCGATCAAAGTTATTATATTCATGTCTGTCGAATCCCATTTTTGCAACCCATATGCACGGTGCACCAGTGCCATTTCTAGAAACTTTTCAAATCTTAGGTAGAAATAGGTCACACAGAATATTATTGTGAAGTCATTGCGTGAATTATAAATGATGATTTAGGAGTTAGTATATATATTATATGTAAATTTAAAGCCACGAATAAATTATAGTTATCTTCTGCTTCGTACTGTCTATTATGTTAGAAGAAGGTTTATACAGCTTTCCTAGAAACTAAGAAATAGCAATGTTTTCAACGTTAGATCAAAGCTTTTTTGGTCACTTCTACTTGTCAAATACTCGAAATGTCAATATTTATGACTTTCGATTTGTTATTGTCATTAAATAAATACACTCGTCGCTTCAGTGGTGCACATGGCTCTACTCACGATCGTGCCTGCCTCTCTTCCGAATGACTTCACATAATTGCAATTAATAAATTATCGTAGTCACGTTGCTTTGATCGAAACTCGAAATGTACTTCGCAACTCAAGGGCGCACCTGATGAACTTAGTTTCAACTAAACATTTCCACAATTATCATGACCAATGTGGGAAAACAACAGCTTACAAAAGATAATCCCAAACTCTCCCGTAACAAAAATCTTTGTACAACAACGAGAAAGATGAGTTCTGTTTCTACAGTGTTCTTCATTAGAATTTCCAAACCGAAAAATTAATTTACTTAAATTGGGTTTAACCTCTAATAGAGGCAAATTAAGTGCGTGGGATTAAATATTAGGCGCGTTGCTACAAACGCAGAATCAATCTCCTACTTGTTTACGACACATTAACTTTTTTCATTGGTATGCTGTTAACTATACTCATGCTAAAAACTTTCAAGATAGCGTCAATTTTGTTTTGATGTTCCTTGCAGGTAGTAACAGTTGGTGTCGGTTCATATGTTGATATGAAGCAGTTACGAGGAACTGCTGGATTCAAAAAACGGGTGAGATATTTTGATTTCGATCTCTTGACGTTATACAAGTGTTTGAAATTTTACGCGTATAACCTATCTCACCTAATAACAGAATGGAATATTTAACCCGAAAATATTCAAAATGAATCTTTTGTCCTGGAAGAATTACTTGCATAACAAAAATAAACAAATTTTTTGTTGGAATTCCTAATCTGATGTTAAAAAATTGACCCTGTCGTCAGTTTTTATTGATCACGTGTTTTATTCACTTGAGAGGTGGAATATTTATACATCTCTAATTTCATATTTGAATTTGTACCAAAAAGCAATTTTATGTTTAAATGAACTATTACCAGAATGAGAGAAACCCCCATTCAATTACCGTGGCTATTCCTGAAATATTTGCTTTTTTTTCGATCCCCTGTTACTGAGTACTAACTACAATACTGAGATTGCATGGTTTCTAAAGCTAAAATACTTTTTCAAACGCGTTACGCAACTATCCCATAATCGTCAGAATATTTGAAATATTCAAATTTATTGAAAATATTTAAGCCGCTTCATCGTCTTCCAAACATCTGAAAAATATAGTTTTCGGTGACCGATGATGAATTGTTCTCCATTTACGGTTTTGATACCACTGGTCACTATAATGACTAATTTCTAATCGCCTTTTAATTAATGTGTATTGTTTTTCTAACAACGTTTGCGTAACAGTCATCCGCCTTTCTTAGTACAAATTGATAGAACTGAATTAATACAATTTTCAAGTTTTCATCCAATCAGTACTGTTAATTTGGAAACTCGTTCAAATCCTGACTGTTTCTCTATTTGAAATATGAGTAATAAATCTTGTAGCGGTAAAAGCGAGGAAATTATCCTGACATACCGGTTATTGCGGTTAAACGTTGCATAGGTTTATGCCTACATCATCACATCCAAGTAGTTTAGCCAGTTCAGTGCCAGATAGAGCTAAATTTTCTATCTCTCATCTCAATCTCCATTCAAAATAATTTGATATTGCCGCAAGGGCAATGCTTCCTCCAAAATGAGGTAAAATGCATTATTAGATTATTAACTCGGTAGTAATGGCTGTGATTTTTTGACAAGGGAAATTGTTCGTTCATCTTGTAGTCGATACAGCTTTCAAACTATGCTGTATCTCTGCCACATATTACTACCCAAATATGAATCTTAGTCGCAAAAATAGGTTCCTTCTTGAAAATATATAAAACAGTAAATATGTATATTCATAAAACTGTTGAATACTTTACAAAGAGATATCAAATAATTTTTAATCAAGTAGATCTGAAAAATCGTTTCACGAATGTTTTTTTATTATTATTTTTCAGCTCATTGAAATACCAGGTGGAGCTCAAACAATAGGAGAATCAAAATTTAAAGATAGAATAATAAACATAATTTGTGGGGAAACATGTGAACGTCGGTGATTATTATTTTCGAAACTAGAAAAGGTATATAAAAAGAAGCAAACAGAAGTGGACAGAAGAACGGAAAATTCGATCGATTGTGAATGAATGAACATGGTTACGTCACAGTTCATCTGTCTTCCGAACTGGATTTGGAACCCGTTTCATCGGTTCCATATCTGCCAAAATCTTTTCAAGCTCTTCCTCGCTCTTCTCGTGTTTGATCTGAAATTTTGAAACATTTATTCTGAAAATTCATTCTTATCTTTTTTATTCTAGATGCTATCTCAAATATTGAATATTTGCACGATTTTATATATTTATATAAGTTCGCTATAAAAACTTGACGTACACACTGAAAACAGAGGACCGAACTGCGTTTTTGCAGATTACCCAATGTCCCAAATCCAGATATTTTCACAATTGCCACTATTTTGATCCCTAAAAATCACTTTTCAAAAATCACCCAACTGCGACAGCTTATGCATATATCAGCTGACTACCGGTTCGTCAGTAGTCTCGTAATTGGGCTATTGAATGTCAATTTTGCATACGTGACAGTAAATTGGAATGCCGAAACATAAATTGATATCACAACCAATGCGGAAGAATCATGATACCTAATCATTTTTTTTATTCCCATTACAAAAAAAAACATCGTTAATTTGATTAGATAAATCTTGAAAACATTTCATTGAGAATTAGTCAGTTTCATTCGTTTGCTTTCGAGCAAGTGATCCCTATTAATCGTGTTACTTGAAAGTATCAAATAATACATTAAAGTCAAATCTATCCAGATACTAAGTTTAAATTTCATCCTGTGCAAAGTACAGCATGGGACTATGACTAGGCACTACTTTTTCATTGAAGATGAGTGTCCATGTTCTTAACTAGTTTTTATAATTGTTGCAAACTTATCTCCATATCCGAAACCGCTAATTTATTCATTTGTAGAATGGATAAATTCACGGGCCCTCAAAATTATTAACAATATGATCGTTTTATTAAACCATTTTTGAATTCTTCCACGTAGCAATTATCTCACTAGAACGGTAATGTCGAAACATCAAAAAATACCTTCCTATACATGCATGTGTAAACTTTTAACAATGTATGTTCAATTTATTTATGCCATTGATGTACTTCTTCGTGAAAGAAGGAAACACCGGCTGTATGATACCGTATATAAAATATCGTCACGCTAATAACCGAATTGCGTAAGTCATTTTTAGCAGTTTTGAGAATAACGTAAAAAACTTCCTAATGATATTGATATGCCATTGAGAGTCAATAATTTGCCATGGTGGAAATTTTTTATCGTGGCCGGATTTAAGTTGATTTGTATGACGCAGTTAGGTGACGTCATAATGGCGCACTGTGACTTAGGCAGAAATGTGTCTATGACTTGGGGACATACGCAATTTGTCAACCTCACTATATGAACCAGTCCTGGAAACTAAACATTCCAAAAACGAATGTAATTCTCAGTATCTACAATGTGTAATCTCCAAAATAGCTAGCTAATCAGTTTCAATTACATTATTTTTTATGTGTAAAAATATATATTTCATCAATATAACACGTTCTGCACACCCTCCGAAATAAGACTAAGATTAAATATAAAGAATAAAACAGCAATGCACCTAATATAAAAGCCAACCAAGGTGAATTGGACTCAGACAGTGAATATCACAAGTGCACGTCTTCCTATACTGTAGTATAAATTCAAATTAATACGCGCTAAGCTAGAATCCAAGATGAAAAAACTCGAAAATACTTCGCCGAGGTTATTTTACCTTTGTGACGTCACAATAGTCCTGCGATAACAATGATAATTCATTATGACGAAACAATTGCACAAATGTGCATGTCATGCTAAATCTCCATTTTTATGGGTTTCAGAATTCTTAAAATAAAATCTGAGTTAACAGACAGGTGCGCAGCATTACATAAATACCTATTTTATAAAAAACTCAAAATCGTGACTTACGCAATTCGGTTATTAGCGTGACGATATAGTAATAATTCTGCTCAATTCTCAAACGTTCTTCTCAATTGTTGATATAAAATTCTTATTTACATTCCTATTGTCTTACCTATACTCGATGTCATGTATCAAGTTATATGGGCAGTTAAAGCATTTTTTATTTAAAATTGTAAATAAATTTACAATAAAATTGTAAATTAATATGTGTGTTTTAACATCATGATCTAATAAGTTTATACTATGTTGTTTAGGTATGTTTCAAAAGCGAAAATGGCGATTAGAATGAATTAAAACCAATTTAGTACATATTTGAGTGCGTGTCTCCAATTGGTCGGAATACGAAAATTGAACGCTTTGTTGGACACGTGGACACGAAATGAACCTATGGATTGTTTGTTAATTTTCGTTAAACTGCTGGACCAATTATTTTTACATTCTCAGTGTTTAAAACTTGTTGTTGTCGCTTGAAGGCTATTACTTTTAAATATTTCAAAAAAATATGTGCTCTATATGGGATTCGTATTTCACTTTGAAGTTTTGTACGATGACGTCATCAAAATTTGCGCACCGTGCCGTGGTTCCGTGATCACATCTCAGTGATCTAGTTACTGTCAGACTACGGGTACTGTAATAGATTTGATACTACTACGTTTTGGTCTTCGTATCCATCTATTTGGGCATTGCTCTCTTATTCTGAATTAATTTTTCTTTATATATCATACACGTTTACAGGATAATTTTAATCAATTCTTAACGATTTATTAGGGAGAGAAACTAGAATATATATATAGTAACCGAATAATAACATTAGTATCGAGCTACCGGATTGCAAATGCAAAATAATAGGCATACCATATAGGTCTACAGGTGATGTTTATTATAAGATAGCAACGCACACGGAGTGCCCTGTGAATTAATTTAAAACAGCAAAATTTTGAATGAAATGTCTGGCCTTCTGGCGACTAATACCTTCACAAAATTTGGTTAGATAGAAATGCGAAAATTAACACTTCGGCAATCCAGCAGAATAGTCCACGTGTACACTCCCCGTCAAATTTGTAGCGACCTGATTCAACTGACACAATGACTACTTAGTTTAACTAACACCATGTCCCGTTATCTGACTTACCTGGGAAGAATAAGTTCTCAGCCCAGTACATGCAAATGAATGTTCAAAGCAAAAATGTGAAATCAACTTCTTGGATTTCTCTGGATGTTCCAGGACACTCTCAAGATCGTCGATGTGATGGTCTGTTATTTGTGCAATTTAAAACTATAATATACACTATACAGTTTGAATGAATTATATATAGTTATTGAGAATAGGTATAGCTTACGATAGATACAAGAAAATTTGTAATTTATGAGTAATTGAACTTTTTTGTAAAACGTATATCTAGGCGGATCTATTTTTCTTAGATAATCTTGAAGATTTATGTATCTTTGAAAATGGATGGATAATTCTATCACTTATTTTTATAATTATATTCAGACAATTTATAGTCTTCGCACAAGTGTAAGTAGTTTCGCATTCTCTGCTATAGTTTCACAAATAAATTGTTACAATTAGTGTTCCTTATCTATAGTTATTATTGACATAATAATATTTACGACGAAAGAATGCACAGAGTGACTTTTTTTATTTTCATTTATTTGAGTAGATTTCATATGAAGATCGAGTATTTATTGTAGAATCTCACCAACTAACTGCAAGCAAGATGTTTTGTTGTTTCCTTCCTTCATCGAATTACACATTTTTTCCATTCCTTTGACAATTTTTTTCGTACTCATTCCATTCTTTTGTTTTTTGACTATTGCTGAAGTTGATTGAATAAATTACATTAATGGTATGGCAATAAATGTTTCTTAATTACACAATACATCTGTACGCAACTGTGGCTCAGGGCAGAGGTCAAAATGAGACGTGATATTTATTTGGCACAATATTGATTTGCATAAGTGGACACGAAGTTCAGATATGGATCGTTTTGTTATTATGTTGTTGTTCTTCTTCGTCTTGTTAAAAAACGTTAGTCGTTAAACGTTTGAATAGCATTTCACCGTAAGGCCAATACTGTTAAAATGCGTCAGTCGATGAATGTTTTAAGTTTCGAACGTGCTTATTTTGCCCCCAATAGTTAATTCAGCCATGGCCTTCATGTCCATATATTTGAGCATCGCTTTCGTTGCAAAGCTCTTCATCAAAACATTCAGGTCTGTCTATTCGACTGAAGTACATAGCAAGAAAAATAATAACCTGAAACAGTTTCAATGCATCCTTTACAGTAGTCCTCTGAAAATTTGAAAATAGATTTGGCTTTAGTTTAATCTAATATACTAATGGAAAACATTGCCAATATGTTAGGTATTTCGATTTCACTGTGATTTTGCTCTTGTGTCCCACCGCGCGGTTTAATAGTATAGTACAAAAATAGTTATCATATACCTACAACTTTTTTTGTCAGAATACTTTTCATGCCTATGTAGATTATGCTAAATTAACAATTTTACATCAAAGTATATGTCAATTAATTATTATTCGGTTTTCAACGTAATAAACGTTATCTGGGAGTTCCATTTTATCTTGGAGGGTATCAGACACTTAAATTTACACTGCACAGTCAAGTTGAAATTCCACTCTAAATTTCTATTACTATTTAATCAAATATGGCATTTTAATATATTTGGACAAACTGTTGTTTTAAAAAAATATAAAAATTTAAATACCTTGTTCCATTCCGTGAGGAAGAGACAGTCCACGAGAAGCCTCTGATATTGACGCCAAGCACGATAAACTAACAACGAAAACCAATAGCAATATCTGCATTCTGTTATTTGGATAGTTATATCAAATCCTAACACTGTTTAGACTAAATACCAGTTTGGAATATATCGTAGAAAAACGTTACAATTCTGTTCATATTAGACGCATTCATTTCGGACCTCCTGAAGTATGTGCACCAAGATGGCGCACTACCTGAACTCAGGTTGTGTACCCGGTTAGGGTTCAGGTTATGCGACATCTTGGTGCGCATACTTCACGAGTACCTTCATTTCAAATATATGAAAATTGCAACTTTAAGTTAATTCAATGGTTGCAAATACTCTTTTTAAAATTCTCGAGAAATATACAAAATCCGTGTATGTACTTGCTTTCCAGTAACTTTTTTACTACCATTATATACACCTAATATAATGGGTTCTCGACGAATACTGATGAATAAAACTAAAACCTACACATTACAGACTGCTGGCTTAACTATACCGTGCTACAACATTATGCACATCAACTAGAAATCAGGTTTAGCAAATCTGATTTTATAAGCTGAAAATTTGTAACTGCTTAGCCCAAAATATAACTATAGTATAAAATAAAATCAGTTTTGATGTAGTCAAACTATCAGTTACAAAATTTGTATTGTTTATCCTAAAATGCATACTGCCGTACTCATGCTGCGCTAAATTCTGCCAAATAAGCAGGAAATCGACTCAATTGTACTGTTGCAACCCACTTTAGCTAAACAACAGGAACCACCATAACCTATCGGTAATCATACCTAGTAATTTTGAAATCACATCAACTTTCTTTTCAAAAATATGAAATACGTTACCATATTCAGTAGAATTCTTACTAACTCTGACTATACTATCAAGGCTCGCGATTTCGACAAGCGATTGATTATAACGTCTGATATATAATCAAAATTCTATATCGTATACAAATGATGACAAACTGATATATGGAAATGACCTCTGAGCTGCTTAAGAATAGCGCATTTCAGACAAATTGACGAGGTTAAGAACTGCTTCCTAAATGTTTTCTTATGGATGTATCTTTTCTTTGATATGAGCAGTATACAGTGACAATAAAAATTCTATGGTCGAACGAGCATTGAAATTAACGACTAGAATGAATCGGACCAACGTATAATATTTTGGCAAGTCGTCACAATAACAAATAAAGGCCTGTGAATGGTGGGATACACACTGACAGTGTCGGAACGAAGACGTGTCGAAATATTACACGCACTGGTTTGAACACAATGCCCGGATAAAAGCATCGTAATACACCTTTACATAATTCATATACTGTTGAAAAATGTGTGAAATAAATGTAATTTCCGCGTGATTTCAGTTATGACATCATTCCCAACTTTATCCAAAAGGATGCCCTGTAATTCAATAGATCGAATACTGGCCAGGTGGTAGTAGTCTGCTTCTGTTTCACTCTTAATTGCCTTTATTTATTACACCCTGTGTGAGGTGGTTGGCAAGGTAGTATATATAGCAATCTAACGCAAAACAATAATACAAATGCAATATTCAATTCCTATGTTGCTTTGCACAATTTCCTGTCGCTTCATATCTGAATGAGTGCAAACAACCTAACTTTGAGTGCAATTTGAACTGATTTCGTAGTATCACTGAGCTCTTTTTGAAGTATACTATACAGACTAACACTTCCATAATTGAAGGTACGATGAATAAACAACGAAAATAGACCATACATATACGTACATTTATTAAAACGGAAATGAAAAAAAAATCAACGATATTAAAATTTATTTGTGCCATATACGAATCCTAAATGCATATTGAAGTCTGTTTGCTTGAAATGTCATTCCGTCATTCCGAAGTAACGTTGAAATATCTCGGAAGCGCATGTTTTTGACCAGTAATTTTAGTCGTGTAGGTGTTATACAACTACTAGTAATATATATATATAATAATTTAATATTAAGTGAAATAAATTTGGCAAAGTTTTCATCAAGCGTAGACAGCATATAAATCGAGCTCATTAAAATTCTTCATACAATGATCAAACTTGGTAAAAGATATTGCTTTCCTAGATTTTTCTAATAAAATTGATTTTAAAGAGTTTGTTATATCAATAAATTCATGTTTAATTTAGTAATTCAAAATTGAATATGGGCCATTATAGTTGTTTGTTATTTTTTATCCCATTTAGTTTTTACCCTTCCCCATGTTGCGTCGAGATTTTTTGCCTCTTCTCGTTTTAGACCTGGAAATACAATACAGAAATATATTTTTTGTGTAAAATTGGGTAAAAATAGGTATTTATTTTGGAAGATGAAAGTGGAGTGAAAGAGTGGAATAGAGTGTTGTATAAGAGGCTTATAGCGAGATTATTCAACCCCAATAGTCAATCATTTTTCAGTTCCACTAGTTAATTATTTTGAACGATATTCTCGATGCCTAATTTATTTGAAATTTTCGATTGAAAATCAACAGTTATGGGTTTATTTAAAATATGGTAAAACAAACTTACAAAATGGCTGAAGCACCCAGAAATTTAACCTCTTTTTCTGTCTGAGTTTTCGATGTGGCGAACTTTTTCACGCAAGTGCATCCCTTGGTTACTTTGACACGAAAGTCAGTGTAGTTACTGTTGATTTTCTGAATCGCAATAATTGGTTGGACCTTGTATTTAGTCAAATTCAAGGCACTACCGTCCACTGGACGAGTGCATGTGTCTCCGCATCCTTCATTTTTCGATGTAAAAACCGCAGTGAAGTTATCAGGCTCAAAATCTTTACAGTGGAATCTGGAGTAGATGAAATTGATTGGGGTATTATTCGACTAATTTTAAGTATTGGGGGAATGAAAAAAATCAATATATATATGACGAAGTTAAATAAAAAATATATTTACAGCAAAAGATCGTAGTCGGCAAATCCTCTTGCTTTTTGCAATGTCGTATTTGTACAGCTATTGGGGTAAAGGTTAAGAAATCTGAAATAAAAGTAAGCGGTTACGGTTTCATATTAACTTGGTCACAAGTTAAATTGCATAAAATTGTTTTTTTTTTCTTTTAATTAGTGGCCCATATTGAAAGTGTTTTTAAAATATCTATTGGTTCTCGTATATAACTCGAATAATTTTGAAACGCTTTCATAGAAATGCTACATCTTCAATATTGGCTAAATCTTATTTAATACACTTTTTTTTTACACTTTTTTATTTATAAATTTAGGAATAGCACATCTAAAAACTTTCGACAAGATATTTTCTACGATCCCTCTAGCTAGCATTATGTCTACACATTCTTGCGCCCAAACGGTTTACTCAAGTAATCGAAAAACACAAATCGAATTAAACATTAACACAATCGTATAATTTATAATTTAATTGTTTACTTAGTTATATAAAACTGATCTATACAAAATTGAAGTAATATTATTAATACGACAAATCTTTCAAATAAATAATATATATAACATGCATTTATAATTGATTTAAAGTTAGCCACTTACGCTCGTGTACTCAACTTGTGCTTTATTTTTTTCGACTCCGCATACGACAACGTCAGCATGAATACAAGAAGAAGAACAACCTGATGTTAAAACAATATATCAACGCTGAATCATCCATATTTCAAACAATTGTTAAAAGAATTATAATAAACATCATATACATATGTGCCGTGAATTATAATAAAAATCGAAGAAAATTTGGGGTGAAAATCGAGCCTCAGGGAACTCTAGCTAAACAAACTCGCAAATTTTGTACGTAGAATTTATAAAAAAAAAATCAAAGAATTTAGAAGTATGATCATTCATATTTATATAAAAACAAAATCTGAACTTCAAACAACAATGTACCCCAAATGCAGTCTTCATATCTTCAATCGTTTTTATGATGAGAGGAATTTATACACGTAATAAATTTCCGGTATTTAACAATGCGTTAAGTATAATTATCAGCGATCGCTTTACCAAATAATAATAATAGGTTTGAGTTTTTGTGGAATACACGAATATATATACACGAAGATGAGGAAGCAGTAGACATTGTCTGAATTCCAAACACTTTCTTCTTAGCCTAAATCAAGTTTCCCTACCGGATTTTATTATTTGTTATTTCAATGAAACCATAAAAAGAGAGATTTATGGATTAATTACCAGTATATGGCAATTCTGAATTCGGAATATTTATTACTTTAGAAAATATAAATTTCAATGACTTTTATGTCTTAGTACCATTGGCATTAACGACAAAAAATATTCATCAAAACGTGATTTGATACGCTTACCCAGTACTGTCCCATAATAATACCTATTGAGTGACAACCGAGGGTACTTTTTGTTACCTGTTCAAATTTATTGTCGCAACTCAAACAAAATAACATTATATGTTAAACATAGTCCGTTTAGCTTTTATGACAGATCTAATAACAACATCTGGCGTCTATTCCACGGGTCATTTAAAAATATGAATAGCGTTTTGACATTAATGACAATTGAATTTCCTGCAGTATATTTTTTTTTTGTGTTGGTCGAGTTCACGAACGTGATATTCTACAATTATTTTAACGTACAATATAAAAAAAATATTTGTACCGGAAAGTAAAGTTTTCCCCGCAAACGAGATAAACGTGAGCCCATTTTATTCACATGAACCAAAAGTAAAGTTCCAGTATATGGAAATCTTTCCGATATTCGCATACATTGCGTATCCCGAGAAACTCCATCAGTTGGAAGGTTAAATGAACAAGAGAATTTTGCTCATTGCAATTTCTTGGGCAATTTCCAGGGAAATCCATGAATATGCGAAAGGAAATGCATACGACCACTCTAATGTTTGAATCTACATTAAATTTAATGGCAATCCAGCAACTAAACGGGTCGGTTTAAATGATGTTTCTGACTTAGATGTTGGATGCGTATGTTGTACCGGAACTTCAAGATATTTTTTCGGTGAAAGCAAACTCATTTTATTTACATGATCGTCATTAAAATAAGATATCCTACGCTTTTTGGTGACTATATTTAATTTTTAAAGAATACCATTTGGATGGTAAAATTTTACACTCTCATTAAATTTTATTATTGGTTAAATTACAATTTGTGTAATTAATGAACGTTTGATATCAAGTATCAGCTGTTCTATATCAGCAATTGGGTGGTTGACGATACGAAACTAACTTTAAAATTAATTTTTTCAATATATACTTGGTATTGATATTTTAAGAAAAGTGTGATTCGAAAGTAAACCAAGTGAAAGGTTGGTATGTCACATATTGTTAATGTAAACTTGCATGTGGGAACGCAAGACTATTTTTAGAGCAAATGAATTCAATCGAACATTGCATCATTTAAATATAAATCAATTTAAAATAGGAATGGAAAACAGACAAAAAAAACAATTGATCGTTTCGTTTTTACCATAGAAGTTGAAATATACAGGGGAATATCAAAAAAGTAAATAAAATTTCCAAGCGTTATTTTAACATTACGAAAGATTTTTACTTATTGTGAAATATGAAATATGAATGATGACATTTTGTTCCGGGATTAAAAGAAAAAACAAACAACTAAACATCAAAAATATATTTCGAAACAAACGTGTGCGACAATGACTTGAAATCGACAAAGTCAGGGATATTCTTGAACGTGTCCGACCACCCATACACACAAACAAATAAATGAATAAAAAGTAATCTTTTGATTTTTTTCTTCTTACTTTGATTTTTTGTGGATAACTTGTGGCCCATAAAATATTGGTATTTCCAGATTGACTGATGTAGGTAATATAACTCAACAATACATTTGCTTTTTAACATAAAGTAAATTAGAAATTGAATAGTAAAAAAACCAAAAGTGGAAAATCACCTCCCACACACTGCTTAAATATGACGAAGGCTTGAATTTTATACTTACGGTTGTTCACTTTTTATGATTACCGGTATATCGCTTTTACATTATAATAATTGATAATCGTTCCACATACAATCTTCGGGATATACATATATTTAAAAGTGGCTAAGTGAATAATGAAAAATATTTTACTGAATCGACAAAATGAATTTTTTTTCTATTATCCATTGAAGTCATTGGTTTTTATCATCGTTATATGTCTCAAATTCAACCACATCATTATAAATATATATATATATATTCAAATAAAAGTCATTAAGAAATCCACCATCAAACCATTATGATAATATTTATTTTTTCAACGCCCTTTCATCACTATGTGTTATCTTGCCTCGCTACGATGATCATCTAAGCGCAGTAGTTCGATAAATGTAAAGTCGAACACGAATAATATGGCCGTCATGTAATGATTGAGTAATGGGTTTAGTTGGAAATTATCAAATATGTGTCCATATATGGAATTAATTTTATATAGACATCGACTAGATTGATCGCTAGAGATTTAACGATTTTGGAATTGATAGTTCGAAATTGCGTGAATTATTTCATACATATATCTCATTTGAGTCAAATGTAAATGATTTATACGTGTCACGAACAATTTATGTGTACCGGAAAAAGCCATCGTTCCGTTTGATCGGTATTGGATCTTTATGTTATATATATTTTATTAAAATTGCGTCACTTTCTACATGACATAAAATCACTATGTTTTTGATGCGTGGGATGAAATACCGACTTCCGAATCAATTATTGCAAACTACTATATAAACAGTAAACGAGAAACTATGCTGTTTAAGAATTTTACCGCGTTTGAATTCGATAAAATTATGCGTGTGCCCCGAAGGACAAACTCATATATATTGAAGGACATAATACCAGGGTTTATTTATCTGGGGTTTATTTATTAAGTACATTTTACTTTAAATTTATGAGATAAATATAAAAACTATTTTCTCAATGAATTTTCGCAATAGTCTCTTCGGTTTTGTTCAGTTTCGAGTATGGTATGAGTAAAAAACAACATTTTCTTCGAACACGAGCCCAAACTATCGGCTTTATCTGATTTATGTCCGAATTCTGCCCGAGTTGAGTGTTCAAATATTAACTACTCTCACAAGGTTATACTGTTGTGTTATTTTATTAAACAGACAGGTATTCGAAGCCCATAAACTTGATGAAAAGAATGTCGTTATTGTAAAAATCATGTCATGATTAAATTCATGATAAAATTGAGCACAAACATAGGGGCAATGGTAAAACGGCTACGCAGTGCTGTTCACCAATCGCCCTAATAACAACTAAACAGATCACAATGTAATGGATCTATCCACGGGTATGAACTTCCTTGATGTTTATTTTTCACGGGTTGTTCATATAGATTGTTTGCTAAATTCTTGTTGTTTTTGGAGGTTGTTGGTGTTGGAAAAATCGTTTTCTCCCATAGCCTACCTGATAGAGAAAGCTATTTCAAGTTTTCAGATCTTAGAGACACTTGAAATCGAGAAGTTAATAACAATGGCAAAACATTAGTTGTGTCTTATTATCCCTATAAATACGTTCAACCACTGTAACAGATAAGAAACGCACAACAGAATTATCCACAAAACCATCGCCTGCAGTCTCGCATTGTTTCCAACGCAGGCGCTAGTGAGATGAACACCCCCATAATAGTGCTAATAAGCTTTTTACCGTATTTCCCCGGAAATAAGACAGTTTCTCATTTAAATTTTCTCTCGAAAAATTTTGAGAAAATGTCTTATATTTTCATTCGTTTTTATTAAAAATAACAACTAAACATAGAATATTATTCCTTTAAAACGAGTAGGAAAGATTTCTTGTTATCGACTAGGTCAAAAAAAATTGTGCGCTATCGACTAGGTCCTACTGTCCTACTTTAAGAGGGGGGGGGGTTAAAATCATTTTTAAAATTCAGGCTGGGTCTTATTTTCGGGGAAACACGGTAGGTGAAAAATAAGAATCCAAGTCTCATTTACATGATTTCGGTAATAAATTGATATTCGATTCAGTAAATTTAATTATAGGATATGTATAAATCAATATGAATGGTCGATATCAGTCATAAAGAAATGGGCGTTCTCCATACTAATTGCCATAATATTAATGATGTAGGGCCTAATTTATTCGTCCCAATTTTATAGCCGCAGGGTGGCTTCAAATCTGAGATTTATAAGTACCCGTGGACGCACTAAGTTCAATTATAAAGATATTTTATATATAATTTCACGTTATTTTCACCCAGTAATTTCGTATAGAAAACAGTTCAAAAGTTGTTGCCTCGGGGGAACAACTGCAACATACAACAATCGCATTTTGTTCGAAATTACCCACAAATTACTATACGTATTGGAGCATGTAAAAACATTGCTGTCATTGGAGACAATAAAGCGCAGCGCTTCGTGCTGCTGTTATAGTCACTTTGGTGCTGCTGAATCACTTGACGAGGTCCATTACTAGCCTAGGCGGTCACTCGAGGCGGTTTGTCGAGGTTTTATATAATTTGGAAATATAGCCATATTTGGACCCCCGAAAACGACTGAAAGTGGGAATATGTCCGAAAATATTGATGACGATTTAGAGTGGTTGATCGAGGATGACGCAGATGTTTCAGAATCGGTGAGATTTTAAATCTATGTTCTCTACATGCAGTCACGTGTAATTCTGAATCCAGAAATGCACGAAATTTGTTGAGTTAACTGTAATGATATACGTTCAATAACTCTAACTATTTATGTCTGTATGTCCATATTACTGTATTAGGGGTCTCATGTAGTTTCGTACCTAATATACTTCTAGTTCTAGTGGGCGTAGCATGGCAATTTTTTATATATCAATCCTAACCCCCACCTGACTACGCCATTCAAAAATTACGTCAACACGGCGTCACAGTGACGTAATAGAGCCCTTCAAACTATACGAACTGCCATCCAAGACGCGCAAACGAGCACCCGAAATCGAACAGTTATTTTTCTCGTTTTCTCGTCGCAACGATTCCAATAAGAGAGAGATCGATAATGTCAGTCAGTTCTTTATCGTTGGCGCCGATGCCATTTCGGGCAATTGTACATATATTTGGCAAGCTCTATGACGTGATTGTGATGTCGTAGTGATGTAATTTTTGGATGGCGTAGTCAGATGGGGGTTAGGATTGACATATCAAAAAATTGTTATGCTACGCCTACTAGAAGTATGTTAGGTACGAAACTACACGAGACCCGATCGTTTTACCCTGGAATCATCACAGTTCACATTTAAACATAACTTTTGCCTTAAACATGCTTTGATAATATAACATCAAATTGAACAAATTTTCTGTATGAAAATGATACAAATATTCAAGTCCTAATAAAGATATGCTGCACAAGCCACCTACTAACATCATCATTAATCAACTAATTATTTATTTATTTGATAGAAACCTGACACAAGTGAAAAAGAATTGGCAGATCCAAAGCCTCCCGCACCTCAGAAACCAGCCAATGACGGTAAGAAAGTAATATATTGCTTTTCTGTCTTTTATAAGTTGCTCACTTGAAGATTTTCAATTAATGAATGTGGTCGAGAACGTATATGAATAGGAACCAGCTTTACACTAAGACTTTCATCTTGCAGTAGAACAATCTTCTTAAAAGATGACCTAGATCTCATAGCTGTAAAAACAAGATCGAAATGCTGATTATCACAACATCCAAATATTGGGCTTTCCCAAATCCTACCACTGGATATTGCTATAGACTAGGATGACCGTGTTCAAATAAGCAACTGTTGGGATAGTTATATTTAGGGAAATTTATCCTGGGAAAGAGGATAAGATGGCTTTATCACATGGCAAACCACAGCCTCTCAGTCCAGTTATCAATCCATGTCGGGTATGGGATTAGGTATTCATTTTTGGAAGCATGGACTTGATGGTGGAAGAAGCCGTAGCCGGCCAGCGCGCTACAGTGACACGGATTCGAACCTGTGAACTTATGCAGTGTAGTCAGAGGTGCGGTGATAAGTGTATTCCTAACGCCTAGCACAATGCGCGACACCGCCTGTATAAAATTCTGTATAAAATTCTATGTATATTCATTCTTTCCTAAATTTCATTGACTTATTTGCTTTCTAGACAATACTCATCACACAGATACAGACACAGATGATGAGGATGATGGTTTAACTCCTGTTGAAAGAGAAATACTCGAGAGAAATACTCTACTCAATGATGCATCAGACAGAGAAGAATATGACCTCAAGTATAAACTAGAGAAGGTTATACTATTTCTTATTAACTTTTATAAAATTAGTTGTCAGGTTAGGATCTTTTAAAGAAAGGTGTTTGAATCGAATGGGATTATATATCTGTTACCACACATCGCAAACAGTCTTACGAGTTAGGGCTGTTGAATTGGGGTAAAATTTGAATCAACTCCAGATTAGGAAAAGTTTTGGCTCTGACCCCTGAAAATTTTTGAAGTGAAACAGTGAAAACATGCCAAAATTTGACTCTATAATTTTGGTATTAAGTTTTGATACAATGGTGTTCATTTTATATTCTCTCCACTTTCATTTTTCGTTCGAAAATACAATTTTTATAAAGACTTTTTAATTTAGCATTGCCTAACCAATGGCGCTAAGTACTAAGTTTTGAAAGCTTAAAAGCGCTTAATTTTATAGCCGGGGCTTCTATTGGCCTAAAATGCGGATGGCTGTTAAAGTGAGTTGCCCCAACTACATTTTAGTATATACGGTAATCATCACTGCTAGTGTTTGCTGCGACAATGTCTCATTGTTTGAAACAGTTTTAACCATTTCATTGCAACTGAAGTCCGAATTCGCTTTTACTTGCCAGATCTAATAGGCAGTTCAGGTTAAGTTAACAATCAAGGTACAGTAGATGCCTCAGTAATCAAACTTAATTTCGGTTCGGGTGACGTCATCTCATTCGGCCATGCGCTAGGCTCAGCTGTTTGAGCTCCAAATATCCGTTCGAGTATCGCAGCATTTTTGACATTCATTTTTTTGGTCGACTAACCCATTGTTGAAATGTCGAGTTGTTCGACTACTGGGGTATAATTATAGTAGGAAAAGGTGTGTTACATAGGCCGGCCCAATCGTTTTGTCCGAAAACAATACTAATGCATAGGCTAAAAAATGATTTAATATTGTCATCTGTTCACTCTTTGGCAGTACAGCATAAGCTGGGCTGTGTGGCACATTGTGCTAAGTGTAAGGAATACGCTTGCCACTGCACCTCTGATTACCCTGCGTGTGTTCGTAGGTTCGAATCCAGTGGGGATAATTTTGTGCAAGAGGGTTGCCGGACTCCTGGCCGCTGTAGGGTGCTTGACGAAACTACTGGATGGTTACGGCCTCCGCTACAATCAAGTCCATGAATCTCAAACAAATAACTGACTGATTCCATACTCGACAGGCGACGTGGACTGGTAAACAGACGAGAGGCCATGGTTCGCCACATGATTAAGCCATCTTATCTGCTTCTTCTACTCCTTGATAAATATCTATATCTTATCCTTGAATAGTTACCAAAAAAATCAGGAAATCAACCAATTGAATTCCTTTTTATGTTATTCTTTTAAAGGCAAATGCTGATTTAGAGAAAATTGATGATAGCGATTCATCTCGTGAAGTTAAAGTTATGTTCAAGAAAAAATTAGTCGATGTTGAAGCTCCTCCTTATGATTATAGTAGCGCTTCTTCTTCTTCTTCTAGTGATTCAGAGGATGAAACAAGGTATCATGTATTATATTTTATTTGTGTGTGTTTAGGTGTAACCCCAACTAACAATTTCTCATTGTCTGAATATTTAAATATCAAAAACATCAGCATTTCTTTTCGAATTTCATTTGAATTAAAACTTTATATATCACAGCAAATGTATTGTCTTTGTTGCCTGTTTGGCTTCAAATAACATTCAATGTTCAGGATATTTTCATTTAAATACAAAGACACTAAAATGATTTTACTATTTTGCTTAGAAATTTCAATCTGAAATTTTAATGTCGTGGAAGAATTGAACTATTTTCAAAATCATTAAAAAATAGAATAGGATTCGGTATTCTGGATTTGATTCAAATACTCTAGCTAGACGTTCCCAAACTGTGTGTCGCGTCACACTGGTGTCGTGGTGTGCCATTAAAGGGGAAAGAGAATGCAGCGAGTGTTTTGTGCTTATATATAAATTGTCCAGCCTCCTTTTTGTCAATTAATTTTACTTAATCCTGGCGTCGTTCAGAATGTACAACATAATGCAATTGCAAGATTCAGAAATCTTTTCTGGTTTTTGATAAACAATGACAAATATCTGAGCACAGAAACATGTAAACTAAGATTTTCAGCAAACTTCGTATTGAAAACAATCTGCACCAGCAGTTGTGTGCATTCTCGATGGCTGCTGTCAAGCAGTAATTTCAAACTCGGGAGCTCCAGAAGTATGTGCACCAAGATGGCGCACAACCTGAACATAGTAAGTGTACCTGCTTTGGTTCAGGTTGTGCGACATCTTGGTGCACATACTACAGGAGCGCCCAAACTTGTTAGCACATATCAAACTTGTAGTTTATGTGTGCAGCAAAATTTAGACCTCACTTATAAATTATTCATCCATAGTAATAAATCTAGCAAAAGACACAAATTTAAAAGTGACAGCATCATATTGGATATAAATATTTACATTGCTTATGTTTTCTGTTAGACCGAATTTGTATCACACTAAGCTAAATGAAGATGTGTTGTGAATTTCAGCAAATCTGTCTCGGTATCAAAGAAAAAATCAAGTAGTAGTTCAAGCTCAAGTTCATCAAGTGAAGATGAAGAAAGTAAAGACAAAGATATGGTTGTTGAAAGAGGCGGAAAATTTCAACTTATAAGCAGTTCTGATAAACAAACTATCAATTCTAATCCACCGTCGAGCACTAAATTCACTCCAGAAAAACCTGCAACAAGTTACCAGTCTCCGAAAAGTTTCCAAGAACCGAAGAAACGACCAAACTCTGCTCCTGTATCACAATCACGAAATATGAGCAACCATCAATCCACACCAAGACCGGGATCTGCATCTAGATCAAATGAATTTTCTCATCTCAAGGTAATTTAATTTGAACCAAATTTTATTCTCAAATTTTTTACACAGTTAGTTCGGAGTTTCGAGAGATGATATGTTTTTGGCCAATACAATCACTGATGTGAATCAAATCCTATTTATTTCTGAAGTTTGCATGAGTTGAACAATTAGAAAAATTTATTGAAGAATCTACAACTCTTTCTATTTTTAAGTTGTTGTCACAAAAATATTACTGATAAATACGGTAGTCATATGAAAAAGAGAAAAATTTTTTGCAAACTTACAGAATGGCTCGGCGGTGTGGCGCATCGTGCTAAGTGTTAGGAATACAATATATGGTTGAGTCATCTTATCGACTTTCCTCTCTCTTGGGATAAATATTTAAATCCTACATGTATCTTATCTGGATAATTCTGCCAAGAATTGTTTACCATTAATCCTTAACTCACATGTTTACTTTCTAGGATGACTTGCTATTATGTTTACCAAGTGACTCAAATTACTTGTAATTATTGGACACAGCTTTTGTTTTATTGCTGTTGAAGCACCATACTCAAACATACTTTGTTTGGGTAGGCTGTGTAAACCAAACAAATGATATTTTTGATTGATTTATGGTTTGGGAATTTGGGCTCATCTCTCATGTCAAGGTTTAAGCCTATGTTACACATTGATTCTTATGTAATAGGGCAATAAAAATGGAGTTTATGGCCAGTTTCTGGCAGTATAGTTTATTGATAAAACAAACCCTAATGACTTGGCAGGAATCAATATTTTTTAATATATTGGGAATAGTGTTTTTGCCTGACAAAGTCGAAAGCTAATTCTACCCATCTAATGGTTAATAAAGCATATGAACAGGTATTTCAATTGTAATACAATGAATGAGTCCTTTTTTTGAAAAGAATGCTATATATAAGTTTGAATTGATATGTTTGTCTCTTGGACTTCTGAAAATGTTGTAATAAACAACAATATAATTCAAACTTTTCTTTTTAGTTACCCCTATATCATTTTTTTTATGTGGAATTCACTTTTTTATAACTGTTTTCCTGACCCTATTGAATTGATTCAAGTCTCATGGATCAGAACTTACTAGGATTTTACAGAACAGGAATTAAATATATATATTCCTGGGAAGAGGAAAGCCGATAAGATGACTTAATAATTATATGGTGAACCACGACCTCTCGTCCTGTTGCCAGTCCATGCCGGGTATGAAATTAGTTGGTTGAACAGTTTTTTGTTTCGGATGCATGGGCTTGATGGTAGAGGAAATCGTAACCGATCATGGGTCATGTGACCCACGCTACAACGGTGAAAAGTTCAGCAATCTTCTTGCGTATAATTATCCCACACAGGAATCGAATCTGAGAACCCATGCAGGTTAATCATAGGTGCAAAGGCAAGTGTATTCCTAACACTTAGCACGGTGCACCACACTGCCGAGCCACAGCAATTCTCTCACACATTATGATCACCCACCGGTTCCAAACCAGCGAGCCCACCCTGGGTAATCAGAGGTGCTGTGGCATTCCTAACGCTTGGTACGATGCGCCACACATCGTGGCGCGGCGGTGTGGCTCAATGGGCTAAGCGTTAGGAATACGCTCGCCACCGCACCTCTAATTACTCTGCATGGGTTCGCAGGTTCGAATCCCATGCAGGGATGGTCCTCTCCCCCGGGATAAATATGTAAATCCTATCCTATCCTATCCTATCCACATGAGTCATATGCATAATGCACTCTCATAGCCCATAATTTCACATAGTTTCAGTTTTATCACTCAAGTGTTTACCTGTAATTTCGCTTAGAGAACAGTCTCCTTTACTCTGAGTGAGTGTGCATGACCTCATTTTGAGTGAATTATGAAAAAAATTCTGTTTTGAATACAAATTGAATCATTTGCTTTCCAATGTAATTTAGACTTGTATTGTAATATTTAAGAGTCCATATGCAATGTCTCCCGAAATGAAAGAATTAATGAAAAAACGTGCTGCAGCTCGAGCTGCGAGAGAGGAAGAGGAGAAAGCACAAGAAAAACAGAAACAGGAAGAAAACCAACAAAATGCAGAATATGCCTGGAAATGTTGGGTTGAAAAGAAAGACGAAGAAATGAAAGAAAGGAAAAGATTGGAAGACGAAGAAAAGGAAAGGAAAAAAGTTAAATATGTAAGAATATTTAATTGTAAATTTGTCTTCATTTTTGTCTTTTATTAATTTTAAGTTTTTCATTAGATTTTTCCCTTTTACAGTAAAATAATAAATTTTATAAAATTTTAAAGAGTAAAATTTTACCTACGGTATTTTATGGCCCATAAGGCGCACTTTAAATCCATTTTTCTCAAAAATTACGCTTTACAAGCTGATGCACCTGATGTGTGGATCAGGTAGTGCTTCATGCTTTATTGTTTACACTGAAAACCAGTAGCAGTACCGGTTGCGTCATATGACCTTGGGTCAAAACCCCAATCTAAGCAATTTATTGATGGTGCGCTTTTTAACCCGGTGCACTTTACAGTATAAACTATTCTTCTAGTATAAACTTTTATTTTTCGAATCAAACTTGTAAAAATTATTCTATTATGATTGAGCGCTATTACCGTATATTCATTTACGTTCTTATGTACTTTTCTTGGTTGAACACTTCTGTAATCTAAATATCCACATTTATTACTCGAATCTCGAATACAAATCAATTCAGGATTCCAAAAAAGAAGCTGATGAAGCTTATGCCTTATGGTTGAGTGAAAAAAGAAAACAAACCAAAAAAGATCGACTGGTCGAACAACAAAGACAACTGGAAATTGATGGAGGATGGTATCGAAGGTATTACAACTTTGCTCATGTATCGATGTTAAAATCAAACAGCTAGTTCAGGGTTTCTCAAGCCCAGCGCTCATTGCCTTTCCCCCTGCCTGTCAATGCTCGGAGTCGTTTTCTTCAATCAATCAATCAATTTTATTTGGTCACTCTGATAGAAACACAACACAAAACAACAACAAACGGACAAACAAAATACAGAGGACATGGAGAACGGACATAACTTAATAAAAAAGTTAAAAACGTACAAGTACGTGCTCATCCACCAAAAACAGTCAAAACACAATAAAACAAAAACACAATATAAAATCGGGCAATACTTTTGAATTAAACTTAAAATGTAAGTTCCTAGTAATAATGAAGTATCCTCCAGGTACTTAAATACTCATATGCCAAATTTTGTTAGTATGAATCTTGCGAACACACACAGGGTACACACACAGAGATGCGGTAGCGAGCGTATTCCTAACGCTTAGCACAATGTGCCACACTGCTGAGTGAGAGTTAGAAACTTGGCTTATAAATTTTTAACTACTAATTTTTACTCAATTTTTTGATTTCAATTCACTGAATCTTTTCTTCTGTTAATTTGGAAACAGAGATCGGAAAGAATGCGACAAAGCTTACAAACGTTGGTTGAGACAAAAGAGCGAAGAAACTCAAAAACGACGAATGCAAGAGAGAAAATTTGGACAACAATCTCGAGCTGATGCATATCGTATGAGGAAACTACAAAGACTAATTATGTCAATTCAAAATTCGCAACGACACCAGTATTAGAAAAATATATTATTATCTTATTTGTCACTGTCTAAAAATTATTTTTTGTTACTCATCCTCACTATTTACTCAACAACATTTTAATAAAGAAATGATAGAATGTTGCATTCTGAATTTTATTCAAAGAATTTGGTTCTGTTGAATTGAATCAATTAAGGTATTGTTTTTATGTAAAAGTTGGCATTTTTTCAGCAAAGTTGTGATACAGTGCAGAAGTTCTGTGTCACTCTTTCACAAATTTTATTAGGCAGTTTTTCTTACCAGTTTACACCAATGACATGGATAGTTCAAATATTTTGCATGCCGCTTGTAAAATTATTGTTAACTGCTTTTTAGTAGTAATAAATGTGAAAGTGGGTTGCCATAATTAATAATATAGGACAATTTTTGGTACTCCCGTAGTATGTGCACCAAGATGGCGGACACCGGAACGTAGCATGTGTACCAGGTTAGGGTTAGGCTGTATTTCAGGTACAAATACTACGGAAGTCATTTGGCTAGTCCCCGAACTCGTAATAGAAGTAAAATTGGAAAATAATTATTGCCTAACCTGGTACACATACTACGCTCTGGTTTCCGCCATCTTGGTGCATATACTACGGGAGCGCCCAATTTTCTGAGCTATAATTTGTCAAATGTCTTGATTTTACTACGAAATCCATTGAAATTGTCAAAACCTAGACAGAACCTAACCATTTGAATATAGGCATTCATTAATAAAATGCTTGATTAAATTTGATTCCCATCATGATATTACTGTGAAGGTGGTAATGTGTGTTTTCTCACTTTGTTTTAAGTTTGAAAACATTTGCTGCTTAACATGGTTCCAATACCTGTCAATTTTTTTTTTCAATGCAAACTAATATCCACTTCAACCAAGTATTGGTGGTCTCCTGTGTGATATCAACAAGCTTGGTATAATAATTAGGATATTACGATAGAAACGATTAGTAAATGTACAGTATTTCTATTCTGACTAACTTAGGTAATTTTTTATTCTATCTCATAGACATAGATGACCAGCTTCTTATTTTTCATTGCCATAATTTCAGATTTTTTATGATACCCTATTATGTTATATTTTATAAGAAAATTTAAAATCTATATTTTATTATATATCGAAGTAGCTGTAAATGTTGACGAGTATCCGTAGATAAATAAACAAGCTAAATTGTTTTCATTGATAGAGCAGAATTAGTTTTTCTGTTTCAATGGGCTCTGCTCATAATTAAAACTCATACCTAACTTCTTCATCACTACTCTATTATTTTGTGCTTTCACTGTGGGTAAAACTGTGGCTGTAATAACTGTGTAAAGCTATGGTTGTTTATTTTTTTTTTAAGTTGTCAAGTTAAGACATTCAGATTTGACTGAAGTCAAACTTTTCGAAAAATACAGGGTATTCATTAAAGTCTTGAAAAGTCCATTCAATAAAAAATTATGTATAACCTTATTTATATTCTTAGAAATTTTGTATACTTGGTGCAAACATCATTATTCACAAATAATCTTTTCTGCAAAGCATGTGTTGGAAAGTACAAATGCCAAATACTACGATTTCTGCTGATTATTTACCACAATATTGAATTAATGTTATTTTCTGAATATGCAAATTCAATTACAATTGATTAAATCCTTTTTACTCTCAATTCTCAACACACTCCGAATAGAATGCGTAATTTTTCTTGTTACAATAATATTTCGCCAAAATGGAATGAACAGAATTCTGCTTAAAAATTTATCAAAAACCATAAATTTTTTTAAAGCATTCTAATAAATTTATGCACCAGTACCCTGATGGAACAAAAAAAATTCTTGGGATTTCATCTTATATAGTTTTTGCCATATTGAATGTTCCTTTCCCAAAAGACGACCACAAAAAATTATGAGGTTAGGCTTATAAATATATATATATGTACTTGTTGTATTAACTCAAGGATATTTTTCTCTCAGCATGACATAGTATAATTGTTTCATTAACAATAATGTTGTAATATTATGTCGTTTTCTTGCTGCATTAAATAGTAATAAATGTATTGTGCTATTAAAATTGTCATGCCCCCAGAGTTCATTTGTCCAATAGTTACAGAGGAGCTTCGGCCGTTAAGGAAGGTAGAACAAAAAGTCATACTGGTCGAAAACAGATATAAGAATAGTAGTTTACGGTACTAGTCAGCTGTTGTAGATGCACGGAACCGGACGGTGGAGAAAGCTGTTGGTGGCAAGTAGTTTTTAAAATTGGTCTCGCCACCGCCTGAGTTTAAAAATTCAGTCCAATTAACTGTCGTGGCTACGGGATAAGTCAGTTGCAGCATCTAATATATCCGTTATATTCCCGTTCATAACCTTCGCCAGTGCGACTGAAGCCTGCTTCATTCACACGAAGCTACTGGCTTATCCGCTTGTTTGTGTTCAAGGTTATTGTAGAGAAAAACTTATGTTATACGCGCGATCAACATTTAACAAATTACACTCAATCATGAATGTAACGTTTGGAACGAAGTTTTGTTCACGGAAATGACAAAGCGATAATGTTATAAAGTAATGTGTTGTATCTGCCAGAGGCATATGTGATTTGAGCATCTTCTTAAAGGTGGATTTGACTGATTCACAAGTGCGTAAATTTCACTTTCTTTTTTACGTTGCCAACGGCGCTGTATGTTATAGCCGAATCAATGATCATATAAACCAAATTTACCACATCTTTGTAACAGTATACAACATTGTAGCCTAGGGCGAATTCACATGCGCAGTGTTTCAAATTGTTTTTAATCGTTCTCATGGTGATCAATGTACCTGCAGTCTTTCAGTATGAATTATTTAACCGTTGCCAGATGTATATGCGCATCAGACATGGTTGGAATGAGGTTCGGGATATGGACATAAGTTGTTAGATATGAATTGTATGAAAAGCAGGTAGATGCTTTGAACAGATCTAAAATAAGTAGTGCTTTAAGCTACAAGGTGAAGAATGCTGTCACTCTCGAAAAAAAGATGGCAATATTGTGGGATATGTAAAGTATTAATTAGAAACCATACTCCTAGAGTTTGAAGTGAAAAATCTCCACGGACTGGTTAAAAAAAGATTCTAAGGACAAAAAAATGAAATACTACCTAACATACACAATTTTTAAATAGTTTTACCTATTTTGCTTTCGTTTTTACAGTGTAGAATTTATTTTTAAATATGGCATCAGGAGTAGGTATTGCATCCCTATTAGCAATTTGTGGTGGATGGATTCTCACTTGTATCGCAGTTGCTATTCCGTATTGGCAAAGAAATGACCCTGACGACACTATCAATGATAGCATATCTCAGGTATGACGATTCTGGAATAGTTTCATTGAAAATCGTTTTTTGTCTTATTCAAAATGTCATCTATAGCAGATATGATTGAGTTGGTTTAGATCTGGTAGTATAAAACGCTTGATTGATCTGTAATCAAATAAATGGACTGCGACTAATAAATAACGATATATATAAAATTTAAGTTACCCGATAATGGATTGGTAAAATGACATATTCTGATTAATGTTTAAAAACATGCTATGTTTTTTTTTTAATTCATACCAATTTAATCGCAGCATATGGGTCTATGGATCGAATGTACATCATTTTCAACAGGAAATTGGGAATGTGATGACTACCAAAAATTCTTTTTAGCCCTTCCAGCAATGTTGCAAGCAGGTAAATACATAAAATCAAGCATTACTTCCATATATTTACTGAGGGATGAACTAGATTCGAGTTTGAGTCAAATGTTCGCATTTTAGGGACTCGGATTCGACAACGAGTTTACGTCGTTCGATTTAATAGTAATAATACTTGTAATAATATCTAGTTGAAATTATGCGATTAAATGTATAAAAACTTAAACAACGGAGTCTTATTAAATAAAATTCACTTATTCCGTGGCAAACGACCGTAAGTTTAAACCGCACCAAAATATAGTATTTTGATATTATATATTACGGCCTCTTCCGATGTTCTAATAAAGCATTCGTAGTTTTCGGTACACGAAGCAATAAATTATTTGTTGACGCAATTTTTTTGGTTTTTTGTTTTTCACCGAAATGAATCATGCCCCACGGATAAGTATTAGCTAATGCAAATTATCAATACCTCTTTCAATTCAACACCTCAAAATCAAAAATCAGAACCAGGCAAGTCAGAATTTTCTATCATTATCGCAAGCGACATTGTGAGTCTACAGCTATCTGCAATCAAGGGTATTCCGGGATTTCAAACTTCGACGTTTGTTTTGGGTTTCATACGACCCCATTATGGCGCAGAAGAAAACTAGAACTAAATACTGAACTTATAGTAGAATGATATATAAACACGTCTGCATTGTTCCTAATCGTCAAATAGCTTTTATTAACGTAATTTATTGCCCGTTTCTGCAATTATCAATGTCAACATTTTTCCGATGAAGTCATTTCAAGCTACAAAATGCGAAAAAATATATGTTTAATGTAACTTATAATCAATTTGTTTTAGTCATTAACATCCAGTATAACATGGTAGTATGTTGTTTATATTTTTGTAGGAAGAGGATTTGGCATCAGTGCATTGATTTTAGGATTGGTCGGACTTATTATGATAACATTTTCCATCAAACAGGGAATATGTGGAGCTTCATTCTATCAAACGGTAACAAAGCGTTTGGCTCAAATAAAGCTCGCCCAAACTTTGAATGTGTTTCTAATACTCAATGCTCATATTATATTATTTTGATACATAATTTATGATTTGATAGAAAAAAACTATAAATGTACATGAAATTGACATGCATATTTCACAACTATAAATATGTAGAGTAAAATTTTAATTCAGCCCATAAGGCTATTTTAATTTACCAACAAAACATTATAAACAAACAAGCTATTACGAATATCAGTAGATAATAATGATATTTCTAAATTATAGATGCGTAGTTTCACACTATAATATAGTTTAAAATAAATCGAGACAAATGTTTTTTTTTCAGAAACGGTCTAGATTGATTGCTGGCTGTCTCTCTTTACTTTCATCATTATGTATAATAGCTGCTGCGTCTTGGTATGCACATGATATTCATAGAGAATACACTCGTCAACAAATGATGGAATTCACTGGACGAATGTCTAACAGTACAACGTGAGACCAAATTAAATTATTTTACTTGTTGGACACGAAATGAACTTATGTTTTTATTTATGTGCGATGACGTCATATAATATTGCGCCTCTTGTGGTGGTTCCGCGTTAGTTGCAATTTGGTGGTCAGGCGAAGTCATGAAGACTGCAGTACCGGTAGTCTACAGTCACATATTGCATACACATATTACTTCGTTTTTGGCTTTCGCGTCCAAATATTTTAGCATCGCTATCTTGTTTTTTCGTTGTTTCCCAAAACAAATATCAAAGATTTGTTATAGAGCTCTTTAGTCAGTTTTGATTTCTATTTTTTTTTATATTCTTATTGTTTTTATGTTTTTCAGGTACGTTTTTGGATCTGCTTTGTTTATAGCTTGGGCTGGTGGTGCTTTATATCTACTTGGTGGTATTCTTGCTTTATGCATGAGTTGCGAAGAAGAAGATGAAGATTTGCGAAGACAACCTTACGTTTATAAACCTGAGGTAAACACAGTATACAAAAGAGACGAAGAATACGTTTGAGGATTATCAGAAAACAGATATATTTTGTGTTAACTGGACACATGGATTTCCACGACTATTATACAATGTCCACATTGGTAGAAATTGATTTCCAAAACAAACGCCCGAACAAATGATTATGAAATGTTCACAATGTTATAACTATTATGCAATAAATATATTTGAAATGTAATGTTTTTTTACCAATAAAAATATTACAGGTATTACTTGGAGTGCAAATCTTTTCTCTTATGGTGATTTTCTAAAATTTAACAATGTGAAATTCTTCCCACAAATATTGAAGAGATTTGGCCGTTGGTTGTAATGCGGTCAGGCTTTTTTTTATTATTTTGCTATAAATCCTAATGCATTCAAAGTTATAAAAACAAGTGGATGATAAAAATAGAGATGCGGTGTCAAATATATATGGGGATAAGTCGCGGGCGAAAAAGACCTGAGCCGAGGAAAATGAGCTGAATTGGTGTGCGCATTGAGAGACCTCCGCAGAGAGTTGATTGGGTTTTAAACTAATAAACTCGAGTCAGTTTTTTCATATCATTATTGTTATGTTTCTAAAAATGATTTGAAAACTTCAATGACACTATCTTTCCACACGGATATTCAATTTAGATGTTGCCAATTCCATGTATAATCTATATTTGTATATGATCAAACGTGCTGTCAGAAATATTCGATTAGTTCAGTGATTGCTAAATTATTTGAAATTTATCAATGTTGTTACAACGTTTGCGTTTCTCATACAATATATAATGAGTTTGTCTGCGGGATTTGTATAAAGTACAAACGCTTAAACTCAGAGCCGCTGAACTAAGTATAATATATTAATATATATATTAACTCTAATCATTTGCAATATATTGGCCACGAAATGTTTATATGGATCGATTTGCTATTGTTGTTGTGATTTTGGTTGTTGTAGGGTTGATTGTTGACGTTGAGAACAAAAATTGCTATTCTTCACTGTTAATGTACAATTCATCTCAAATTTTCATTACTCAAAAATGGCAGAATTTCTATAAGGCTTCTAATTATCAAATTTTCTTTGACATCCGATATTTTTTCAAAAACTTATATTAATTAAAAGAAAATATTTTTTTCGGTATTGCTCGATTGCCTCTGTATTGCTTGACGCCAATCATATAAACTCGCGGTCGCAGACCTGCAGTACCGGTACTTCCGTGTCCATTTATCAGCATTGCGCTCTTACCGTATGTTAATAAAGATTAAGATATAAGAATACACAGATAGTGAAACATCCAGTGTTATGCAGGTATTTTACGATTTTTATATCTCCTTTCCCATCGATTTCCAATAAAATGTATAATTTTATTTAGGAATTCTTTTAAAATTTGTCGTCATTTCGTCACAATATATATTGATAACCTATAAACCGTATATGGAAGTAAAAATGAGATCTTAGATTTGATACATCGAGACACTAGTTTCACAAAACATAAAAATAGAAAATAAACGCCGCGAGCGTGAATGACTCAATGTTATTCGAAAAATATCCATTATTTGGTCTTGATATCATGTGACTCAAATATCATGCGGCTTATACTTATTTATCATCAAGTATAAACGTTATAAAAGTATAAATTTACTCGCTTCCGTAAGTAATTTTATTCCTCTTCTTCGTCTGTAAATCGTCCGATTGATTGTAACTCATACGCTGAGATCACGTGAAATCCACGTGGTGGTTGAGTGTGTTGAAAAAAGGGAAATTAGAGCAGAATAACCGGCACCAGAGAGCTCAAAAATATTTAAAAAAAACAACAACATATATATGAAGTAAAAGCCCACTTGGCGCACTGCAGCTAATTACTGAAGCTTGATTGATCCAGTAGTCAAAAAACCGATAACCACACAACAACAACGTGCAAGAACATATATAATATATATTGCAAGAATTTTTTCCCCAAAGTGAATACAGCTATTCTAAATGATTCAAAAGTGTTGATGTACACTAACGCAAATAATATATATATCTTTGTTAGGTTTAGATATACATTTTCTCTTTAAAAATATATTGGTGTTATTGTGAGACTTTTGAATCACTTAGAACTTGAACAAATATTTGGTAAAACGGTCCACCTCATGTCCAATAAGTTGAAAACTACTCGAAGTTTCGTAGGCGTACACGAAGATAAACTTTCGTATAATATAATATGCCAAATCTTAATCGGATTGAATCGTTTCTGTGTCATTCATTGGTTCTGTCTTTTGAACTATTACAATAGATGTCAAATTCTGCAAAGGAAGCACTTCTCACAAAGCCAATGGTTTCAATTTTTCTTTTGACCTTGCAGTATTGGTATATTTTATCTGAGGTATAACGAATTAAAAGCATATAAAAATGGATGTGTTATAATTGCAGTATTTTTGTTCTTAGTCCGTTGTTTAATGAATATTATCGAAATTGCGCTACGGATTGGATTTTTAGTATAACATATTTATTTGACAATATTCCTCTTTACGACATACTATATTCCTTCTATTTAGCCTAGCTGCATCTCAAAAGTATGCTAACGTTTGTTTTACCCAAATATGCATGCCGACCAATTTAGGTCATTATGAAAATTCATTGATATTTGTAATTCTTAGAATTAAAAAGGATTACAAAACCAATTTGATTATTTGGAAAACAATAATGAAAGCCACCATAACTGTCGGTTCATATTTCAATCTTCTAAACACGCTAGACATTGGGATTTCTCTTTTTACTTTATGTAAAATTCTATCCATTTAATCTTAATAATGATGTAAGGTAATTGCAATTAGCCTGGAGCAACTTATCGTTAAAATGTTTAGTTGTTGCTTTAAAAAGTTGTAGGCGGTAATTAGCTTAGCGAAAGGTAAAACTTAATTCTCACGCGGCAACGTAAATCATAGACACAGCAGTGTAGCATGATAGCCTCGAGCGAATTTAATTTGGTAATCATTTCAATATTGCAATAAAAGGCTTCAATTTTATTCTACTCAAATTCAATATTTATTACGAATGATCAAGCATGATAAAGGGATGTAGCACACTTTCAAAGATCGATTCAGGTTTGGTGAAAACTAGAGTTTAAAATAGGAGTTCTAATGATTCTGAGAATGTAAAACACAACATCCTACATTAACTAAAATCACAAACAATATTGGACTTAACTCGTTGCTATGCTGATAAAATCTTCTTGATCACAAAAAGTTTTATATCAAAAATTTAATTTTGAATAATTCCTTGAAACTACGGAATAAAAGTGTTTAAAGCGAACCGAATTTTGAGCATTTTAATATTATAAAAGACAGTTTGACTACAATATTACAATATATTAAAAACTTTGAGTTTAACGTGTAACTGCTTTGATAAATTGATATCCTCAAATATTATCGGTTGATGTTTTTCTCTAATTCAAGTTGCTTGTTGTGCAAGCCTAAATGTCTTCTGCTAATACAAAACACGAAACGTATTGTGTAGTATTGATCAGTTTCTAATGTCAATTCAAAGCATGTTTTATTGTACAGCTAGTTCAAATTTAAATATAAAATATTAGATTTTGCGAACCATAGACTTCAAAATCTACTTATTTTTAAAAAAATGAACGGCAAAAAGTGGAATAATTCCAAGTCTTTTTTTGCCAGAAGGTTTGCTGTGCTTGAATATATTCTACAACTGACGTTAGTTAAATGCAGTTTACAATTTATGAAAACCCCGGGAACGTTGTTTATTTACAGAATTCATAGCATGCTGAAAATTTTTTTCGCTTGTGTGCCGTGTGCTTTAAGGTATTGATTCCAGACATGTTCTGAATCTCACAAATTTGGGTGCTCACGGTAATTTATTTGAATCTAACATTACTTGCTTTTAGATTTGTTCAATTCTACATATCAGTATGAATCCTTTTAAAATGGGGTTATGGTAAAAAGTTTTTTCTTGACTTAGATCCTGATGTTGAATAAATTTGACAAAGAAATGTGATAATGAATAATTGGAAAACCGTTTCACAAAATATAGTTTAGAGTCCTTAAAGTTCGGATCAATTAACTGTAGCTTGATTAGCAAACAAAACGTGCTGTTGAGGGTTAATTACAGAAGAAAGCTGGGTCATTATGGAAAGATATTACAACAACAAAGCCGCGAAGCGTAATTATTTTCCCAAGTACTTTTTGATATTTCTTTTCGAGTCATGGCTCAATGTTGCGACAACGAAGACGAGAAATCGTTTTTTATCGCCCGGGGGTACGTTCTTTTAAATTTTGCGCATGCGTGGTGATAAGGTTTTTGATTTAAGGTGTGCCATAGAGAGAGACAAAGCAGTCATATGCTTAGTTACTTTTGAGGTAGCGTTGCAATAGGATTGAGTAAAGAAACAAGATGGCGGACTGAAAAGGCATCTTTTCTCCTGTTTCCGCACTCATTCTTAGAGAAATATTGAACTAGTATGGGCGATGAATAAACTCACAGTATACCTGTATTTTATCTAAGATCCATGATTGTTAAAGTGTATAACATACTACGAAATGATCATTTCGAAAGAAAAAAGGCCTTCTAACATAAACTATGATGGTGTATGCCCTATGATGCATCAATAATTCAATTCACTTAGAAAGCGAGAATATATTTCGATGAATACAGTGTTTAGAATGGTGTTTGCTGGTCTGGCGTTGGCAACGACGTCGATTAGAAACTCTTTTCGAAGAGTAAACAAGTTCACAGAATGAAATTAAACGAAATCTCCCACTTATGTGAGAATTTTTGTTTCGAAGTCAGATTTTGAAAATTAGGCCTTCTCAAAGAATGATTGGAAACAAAATTATTCCATTCATAACATAAAAATCAAAAGTCGACCTGAAATAGGTAGTCAGCAAGCTAACTAAACTATTTTATATTTATATTTTGTATAATTATTATTAGTTGTTTTTTATTATTTATATAGTTTTAAAATTTTCAAGTTTATTTACATTTAAATACAATTTCTCTTCTCTTTTATAGTTTATTTGAGAAGAAATATATATTTGATTTTGATAAAAACTAACTAAGGCAAAATGGGTGCTTCTGGTATTGAGATTGCCTCCACTATTTGTATTGCAATTGGATGTCTCTTGACATGCATTTCAGTAGGAATTCCATACTGGGAGAAGAACGATCCTGAAGATACCGTCAATGATAACATCATAAGGGTGGGTAATATAAAGACATTTCTTCATATTAAGACATTTCTTCATATTAAGCGAACCATTGAAATAGGAGAAGAATCGCAGTATAATTTTTATAACTATTCTCTTATTTCCAAATTTTTGTTACCTGATCTTATATAATTTTACATTTTGTGATGTTAAATCCAAATATAATGATTTTTGAAACGGTTCAATCGACGTCTTATTCTTTATACTCAAATATCATAAGAGGTGTGTTTTGACTAAAATTGGACAAAGGGAAAACTCGACACTAGAGTACTCAAATTACCTTATACCTATTCAATTCAAAAGTGTTATATCACAAGAAAACTTGTCTGAATAGTGACTAGATGAACTATCAGAAAACAGTAACACAACAAACTTTTTTCTAATTTTTCAACCAATTATTTACAGCATAAAGGAATATGGGTGAAATGTGTGACTTATTCCACCGGAAACTGGGAATGTGATGATTTCAACAAATTTTTTCTTGGACTTCCAGCTATGTTGCAAGCAGGTATATGCATATTTAATAACTCAATCGATTTTTTTTCAATTCGGATCTCACAGATTATTTTAAAGAACGGCATCGACAAACGATTAACGTCATACAAATATATATTTTGTTATCCTTATCACAAACTTTTCTTGCAAATATTGATTGAAAAAAAATTAATACATAAGAAAAGGTTCGTCGTCTGCTTTAATTGTATACACTTAAAAAATAATCCTAAACTATCTTCAATAGTATCAGTAAAAAAGGATTTTAACAATTTTTTGTATTTTTATTGAAACCGTAAATAAACAATCAATAACATTTCATTTCCAGCTAGAGGGTTTGGTGTGACCGCTATATTACTTGGAATTGCTGCAACAGCTACAATTGTTTTGGGAATGGATAGTGTACCATGTGGATCTGACAATAAGAACATGAAGGTGAGCTCGCTCAAAATATCAGAGTAGCCATATTTCACGAATTCCAATAATACGTTCAAAATATATCGCGCAACGAGTAATGAGCAAATTTAGTGGATTCATGATAATTTTCTCTTCGAAAATCAGTCACTTTTACATTTCTTAGAAACATTTTACAAACGTGACGAAATATCAATACATTTTTCGCAAAATATATTTAATGAGAATATTTTTTGTTTTCGAAACTGGTATTATAATGATAAATTGTTATCTTCTCAAACCATATATAAAACCGTTATTTTTCATTCATTTCAAAATTACTAGTTGTACATAATTTACTTTACGCCCCGGGGTATATCAAATATTGATTACCTAACGTTAACATCCTATTTTATAATTTTCTTTTTATTAAAATCTAATTTATAGAGACGTATCCGCATGGTGGCAGGCGCGATGTCAATTGTTGGAGGATTCTGTATCATTGCTGCTGCTTCGTGGTACGCCAATCAAATCAGACTCGAATACGATGTGGAAACGGCAAGAAAACTAGGTGGATCCAATGTCACTAGGTAAATCAAATTCCATTCAATTTTCACAAATGAAAAGCGTTGGTAATGTGCGTTATCAAAAATATATAATTGAATTCAATCTCTATGTCTATCCTGGTCGTAATTTGACGATACCTGATTTATATGTTAACCAATAATACTCTCTTCGTTAGGTTAGGATAGGTAAAATTGAGATCGAATATCATTAGTGTTTTCTGTATTCCCAATTTGTAATATACTGAAATGATTTTTGTTCAAGTGCCCATATCTTTAAACACAATCAATAGTCAACCTTGTGTTATTACAACTGGCTTCCCATTATTGATTTCGGACTTCGACCATATATCCATTCGTGCCATTTTGAGCATAGAACGTAAGAAAGTGATTGGGTGTGCTGTAATTCAACTGGTGTGGGCGTCATTTTATCCCCCAATACGCCTGATCTCCGATGAATAAGCAAAACCCTCACAAAGCGACAGGGTTACTGAACTCGCGTTAATTTGAACCTATCTCCTACCTTTCGTTAGTCTAACTTTATTTTGATTTTTTTTTCTTTTTCGAATGGCGTCACGTCTCCTTCGTTCTTCGCTTTCATAAAGCTTAATTCAATATAATTTGGACATACCAGACGAATACTAAAGTAATTAATTTTATAAAAATTGACTACGTCGTAATTTTATATTCAATTTTGTAACTGGTACCAAAATTTGTCAGAACCAAAAACTTGTCGTCTGGGGAAAACGTGATAAGACTTTAACAATAACAATTTGTCAAAACTCTCTAATCGTGCTGCCGTGATTCCTTAATTTTAAACACGCTAACCTTTTTCAATTACTTTCAAATTTATTACGGGTCAGCATATACTATTGTAATATATATAGCTTAAGATCAAAATAAAGAAAATAATTTAGTATTGTATGCTAGCACTATACGGGTGTACGCATGATTTTGATCGAAAATGTATGCAATTTAGGAATGTGTTCGGGGAAGCATTGTTTCTGGGTTGGGCAGGAGGAGCCCTGCTTTTCCTTGGAGGATTGTTGGCTATCTGTACATCTTGTGACGACAGCGAAGACGACCACCATTCCCGAGGATATGCTTACAGACCACCCGCTACAAAACATAGTCAAGAATACGTGTAGAGCGCAAATCTTATGACCTCAATGGTGCTGGTTGAACAATAAATGAACTATTGAAGAAGTCCGGGATTTTTTGCAGTTTTTACAATGCACATAGACATTAGTATTAGCTACACCTCTATTCAAATATGGAATGTAAATTATAAGCGAATTTAGTGTTATATTTCTGTTTTATGGAAATCGGTATTCCGTGTATAGAAATAAAACCAACATTGAAAAAGCATATCGTTTAATTATTAAAACTGCATTTCGAATACTATTTAATATATTCTTTTGTTTAACGACTTATGAAAATGCATCGCTGAGGTTTGCGGTTTGCTCATCTGGTACTCATGCTGACAGAGGAAATTAATAGAGGATCGTGTTGATTACTCGTAATCCGATATTGAATTGGCATCATGAGTCTTCGATGTAACGTCAAGCTGAGCGTTCCCTTGGCTACTTTGCACACCATCACTCAAACTGCTGAACCATACGGTATTTTCAGCCAGCCTTGGTAGCCTTTGCTTAGTTCATTTTACTTCCCAGACTATTACTTCCCATAATTAATTTGCCCCAATTTTAAGAATTTGTTTCGCGTTTTCTTGTACGATATATCATTCATTTACTCTTTGATTACTTAAATAAATAAAAGGAGTTTTCCACATCATTAGTGTTTTGTTTTGTGTTTGATTAACCTCGCTTTGAACCGCTTTAGATGGTATTAACACACAAAAAGGACGACGGGAGCGATAATAATTGCTTTATAACGGCGCGACAATTTCCTATGTTATAGATTGAATAACGGCAGTCCCGATTTGTGCAGACCTCCAATTCATCCCTCTCTCATCTTATATGTGCGGTCAGGAAGAGAAACATTGTTTAGAGAGCTTTGGGCTTAGTCTTAGCAGTTGTCAGTATGAGAGCATTTTGCTCCCAGTGAAATGTTCCATGCCCAGGGCCTGGAGAGCTGACTGTCTCAACATGATTCTACCAGTTCACTATTGTGATATATAGGCTACTGTATTAGAATTTGAATGAAAACACGGTCTGCGGTTGAAAATAAGGTGTTTACCTGTAAATTGCCTGCACGCTTGGGCTTTTAGAAAGAATTGTACGGCACTGTATGTTGTATTCATTATCCTGCCGTCGCTGTCTTGCCAGAACAACCGTAATTTTGCGTGGATAGCGTAAAATATAAGTTGCTTGGTTGACCATCAAGCTGGCACCAGAAGCTAGACCGTATTAGTGGATAGTACGATGAGGCGATGTTTTTATATGGGTTGTATTGTAATTTTAAACGTTTGGCTTTCGGCATTTTTGAAATCGATAAGATTGAACATCAGGGTTGAATCATTTCTTATGCGGGGCGCATTGAAGGCATATCATAATATAGAATCGTTATCAATATCTTATATCAAAATAGTACTTTCAAATGGTGATTTTTAGCTATACTGAAAGCACTTTTGGTCAATTTTGGGCCATGACAATATTGTGCCCATGGACACGCTACATCCATGATTCAATGCTATAGTGGTATATCGCAGCTAACGCGATCGACTTATTCAATCACAGAGGGGAATGTAATAATGATGATAATAATAACAAGTATACTGCCAACCAGCTTTTTGCGTTCTATGTGATTACTGGACCGAACTGGTATAATTTAGTCGGAGATAACGAAGAGAAAGACACCGTACGAGTTGCGAAATTGAACAGTTTACGGTCTAATGAAGTTGTAAGCACCCTAGTGTGCCTCTTGACTCACTTTTCGTCATCCGGGCCTTTGTGGGGGAGTGAGATAGCTCGAATATCGGAGACTCTCTTTTGTTGTTATTTATATGGGTCCGAAGGAAACGGGGGTCTCATTTTTTGGATATAGTCTAGTTAGACTCGGTCGTGCTGCTTAGTGTGTCGTGGTCGACAACAATTACTGCCGTCACATTTTTTTCTTAAAAAGATTCGACGTAACAAAGGAGTTTAGGGCGTTGTTGATAGGCAACGATGCTGAGTGGGGCTCTTAGGCTTCCTACGTAGAAGGATGGAAACGGATTTGCGATTTTTAAGTACCTGTGTTAAGATTTGTGTGTTTACGAATTATAATTTGCAGTATATAATGAATCTCATTTTGATCTTGTATTGTCTACGTTTTTTAGACATGAAAGTCTTACAATTTTTACACGCTGGATAAATAAGTAAATCTTATCCCACCTAAAATGTGTTATAACGTACGATTAACAATTTCATTCTTATTTTATAACAAATCTTTTAGTTTAAATTGTGATCGTTTTTACAAGAAATTTATAAGTTCAATTATAAGATTATAAAAACAACTCAAGATGGTTAACGGATCTCTTCAAGTTTGTGGATATGGTGTCACTATTATTGGTTGGTTGATGGCAATCATCACGTGTGCTCTGCCGTCGTGGAGAAAGAATGATTTAGAAGGTATTAATCTTATTTAGGAGTTCAAAATAAATGTTAATGCCGGCAAAGTGTTGGGACAATTACATTTGTCGAAATATTATTTACGAATGGTTAGCGACCTGGCTTGTAATTGTCACAATAAAATTATAATACTGTTATATTTTATCACTTCACTTTTATTTGTATCATAAAATTTTAAATATGTAAATATTACAAGAGTAATGAAATAAAACTAGATTAGGATTTTTTATGGCGTCTATCGTGGTCTGGTTTTGTAATAAAATGTCCTATCTCTTATAATTTCAATAGCCCATATTTTTATTTTATTGAACAAAATAGTTATTTCAAAATGATTATTTTCAAAGGTGAGGTTATCGAATCAATTATCCGGACGACTGGTCTATGGGTGAGGTGCACCCACCAAGCAACTGGTCATTGGACTTGCAACGACTACGATTCGTTTTTCTTGGGTTTGCCCGTCCCCCTTCAGGTATATATATCTTTTTTTCGTAGGTGTAAAGCGTCCTAGAAAAATTGAAATTCAGCAGGCTCGTCGTTATTTCACATTGTACCACAGACGACGATTTTTCATTGGAAAATAGTACTTATTCAAACTTTCGATTAAAGTTTTATGAATATTCTCTCATTCGTATTTTTGGGAAAATAAAATCTTAAACGTTCTTGTCAAAAACATTGGTGTAAGATCTACAATTCACGCCAATTTTTTCTCTGAATGAAAATGCATATGTATTATAATTTATATTTAACAGGGTGCAAGAGCTACGACATGCTTGGCAATTGCTATGGGTTTCATTGGTCTTCTTCTGGGAACATTCGGACTCGATTGTACAACAGTTGCATCAGACAACCCTAAAATGAAAGCCAGAATGGTAAAAAAATTTTTAAAAAGTTAAAATATTTCGCTCCAGTCCTATTACGACAGTCAATATTTAAAATTCACTAAAACTAGCAGCTATTAGACTTATAAAGATAATATATGATTTTTCATTTAAATGATAAAAGCATAAGCGACAGTAAATTAGTTGAGTAAAATCTATTTTGGGTCGTTAACTTTGATATTCTCTATTGTATACCAATATTCCTCTATACAAATTTGCCCAAAACCTCATTTAGATTCCATTTTATGACGTAATGAATGTGCGCATTTGAATATGAACAATTTTCTTCTGCGCATATTTCTGCGCATTGAAAAGAAAAAAGGCTAGTTCCTGATGTTATAATAATATAAAAGAAAATTCTCTCACTCTTCCTTACCAGAGTAAAATACAAGTTAATTCTCTCGGATTGTAATCCATTCGTGCGGAAATAAAAACGAGACATGGTTGACGGAAAATGACTAAATTTTGTGACGGAGTGCTTTAAAGATAGAATTTCGTTTCTAAAGCCTTATGGGCCCACGCACTTTGTCATGTGAAATTCTGGTGAAATCACTTAATATGATGTCACAATGAAAATGAATGGGTTTACTGTAAATGGAAATGAATTATGTTCACAGTATTTCAAAAAGTTCCATGAAATTTGTACGAGATTGCTGTCATTTCCAACTTTGGGGAAATTTTTACCACTAAATAGCACTTAAAAAAAAAAAACTGTTTGATCCGTTGGTAAGGACACTAGACATGAAATATTTTTTGGGAATATTAGATAATATTTATTTTTATATAACGCAAAATCTAGTATTCTGTTGGGTCTAATTTTTGTATTGAAATGTTAATCAGAAATTTCCTATTTGCCATAAAAAAACAAAATTCGAGTTTTTTCAAGAAGTGCCATAATTGGCTGTTGGAAATACGAGGTATAAGTTATAATTTCTCGTGATGTCCGGGCCTTGCAGTAAGACTGTCAAAAAACCTTGAAAAATATGTTTGAATTGTAAACTTATATAACTTGACAATATTTCTGAAGCGTGTGATGTCAATATCAACTAATTTGCGTCCTCGAAATAACTTTGATTATAAACCGTAATTCTAGTAGTTAAATTTAATTTTTTAACTCGTACACTTTCTGATGAATGTATTCATTTTCAAGGTCATGATTGCTGGTGTGTGCCATGTTATTGCTGGAGTGTCACTGGGTATTGCGGTTTCGTGGTTTGCAGCAAATGTCTTAGCAGATTACCAAGACCCTATCGCCTCAGTGTCCGGTATTCGATACGTCTATGGCGAAGCTCTTTTTGTCGGATGGGTGAGTATTATTCTGCTTCATTTCACCTGTTCACGATCAGTCAGTCTTTCAAGAATGTTAATTTATTATGAGAATTACGAGTGAATTCGTAACTCGATTTTGCTTGTTTCACTAGTTTCCCTCCTTGAGAAATATACAATTCATGCTTGGTTTTTAGTTATCAGTCGTTTGTACAATATTCGAGTCGGAAAACTCATTATTCATAATGTAACTTACACTATTGAAATATGTACTTGCGTACTTATTGCAGGTACAATATCTCAAAAGTAGATTTGCATATTATATTTGCTGACTGAGTTTGGGTCAACATTAGTTCTCTGTGCCATTGTGCCACGCCATTGTACAGTTTTGAGAATAACAATTTCTACTTCTTTCCAGATATCAATGGTTATCAGCGTGTTAGGTGGAGCTGTTATGTGCTGTGCATCCTGGAATTCTGATGATGACGACGATAGACGACCGTACGCATACAACCCACCAAAGCCAAAGCCCTCATCAGCTGAATATATCTAAAGTTCCCGAAGGAATACTGTTATACCGAAAAAATGAAGAAAATTTTTATCTTGTTTTTATTTTATCTCGGAGGAACATTCTTCAAGCGGTGATCCGCATTCAATTTTATTCGGCTGACATTAAGCGATATATAGTCGTAAACTTCGGATGGGTTGTACCAATATACGTAGACTGATGTACGTACAGAACGCCGCTTAGCCACTACATTTAGAGTTGAACAATTTGCCATCCTCTCAATTTTTCCTTTGTTCTGTTTGCCGTGTTCCTGTTCACTATAACTTTCCACGTGGGGAGTTGTCATTGACATCCAACTGATTTTTTTGTACAGAATGTTTTTACCTACTGCGTCTCTGTTAAGTTTTTATCGTATTTGTTACCTTGCCTTGAATCATACATACACTGATTTGCCAACTGATATCTTACAATGATTTATTTGTTTCAAAACGAGGTGATTTTCTCCGAAAAAATATCTATTTAATCGTGATCATGTAGTTCATATGGAATGGAGGACTGTACCTACCTCCTATATTTTCACCGTCTTCGAGCAGACTACCTTGGAGAGCATACTGCGCCTTTTTTGGCGGTTTCACTTGAGTTTTCGTTATTGTCAGTTTCAAAACTGCTTATGAAAAGTACTGTGAGAGTTGCAGCTTACATTTTATCAACGCCGGGTACTTGGTCCCGAATTACTATTTATGGACGTCTGCCTATCTATTGTAACTTAGCTGCTCTGCTGATTATGTTTTTAAGCGCTTTTAATGCGTGTGGAAATCATTGAATCGTATACTATAGTTTTATTCCCCTTATCAAGTCTGCTTCGCACTAATAAATCAGTTTTGATCTTAATGTCTTGGTGTTTTTTTTAATAGAGGCGTGTGTTCACTGTTTGCTGAATACATGCTCAGGGTAGCATTTTTCACTGAAGATTTTGACAGTATTGACGACTATTCTCAAAGGCCCATGAAGGTAGCGAGCGAGTCGCAGAATTTCTACATTGCTGGATGCGAAACGTTCTTTGCCTCTTAAGTGTTTGATATAGCGAGGTTGGATTGCGCGTGAGTCCGTAGTTGATTTTACGAATTCTGGCTGACACAAATCGCGCGAAGTACGCTTTTCGGTTGAGCTCGTTACGTTAATCGATATTATTCCGTGGAAATTAATAGCCCTCCTGCTGCGCGAGTACGGTGCAGAGTTGTATTATGAAAACCTGCGGAAAGACTACGCACACTCCATTGATGGCCCGTATATTCATTTTACAGAATATATATAGAGACTTAGGGTGACTAGTCGAGCTGTAGTTTTTTTTATAATCGTACTGTAGTTTTTATGCATGGGTAAACATTAGAAATATTCTCCACTCGCGGTTGCTTCGCAACGTAACAAAATATTCAGTCACAAACGCACATGGTTATCATGGCATCGTGAACTAAATTTGTTCCAAATTCAACTGAATTGGTATACTGAATCACGCAAAAAATCTTTTCGAATAGGTCATAGTACATTCGGGTTAGGTCCCACTCTAAACGAATGGAGTTCCTGATGAACCAAGGTCTTAGAAATTTACACTAGCACTAGCGTATGCATTGATAAAATAAAGCTATTCTCCACTATTCCAGTGATATCTATATCTTTTGAATCCAATTGCTTTTACAAGCAGGATAACGTTTAATGTGATTTGGATCGTGACAACGTTAGATCGTTATCTCGTTATTAGGATAGGATGAATATGTAAATGTAAATCCTATCTTAATAACGAGATAACGTACAAGCGTAAGCAAGGTATATTTAAAAATATCTCGATCATTCTAAATTTTATCTAAATCACATTTTTTCTGATGATAAAGATTCAGTACAATGACGGGGGGATTTCTGACAAATCTTCGTTCACCCTCTAGAAAGGTAAAATTTTTAAACCGGACCTTTCTCCTTTTGACGTTTGATCTTCATCCTATCACAACCCACTAATTATTCTCTCTTTTTATTTCTTTTATTAATCTTGAATTACGACACTACTTTGAAAAGAATGATTTATTTTTCCAAAGAAAAAGCCGCGCGATCAAACGTACAATGCTACCTGGTCATTATATTAGTGAGTCATTAGCGATGCCCATATAGGGTAATTTTAGAAAAGGAAACTAGTAATATCCTGATGCGCGTGACCATGAGTAGATTGTGACGTAGAATGCTACGTTTTTTCCGGAATGCGGTAAAATTAATATTCGTTGTGATCGGATATGACACGCCGGAAAAGCTAACCCTAAATATTATAACATTGAGAAAAATGTCCCGTAAATGTAACCGTATAATTTTATGGTGACAGTACCCGGGAAAAATCTGGCATGTATATTCAGAAATTATAATTTGTTAAGCCCTGGCCAAAGATAAAACACGGTTACAAATGATCCACGTTCAGCTGTGGATAAACATAACAACTTATAGCTGGTTTGTGACGTCATTTGTATTTTTATGCCAGTCGTAAACACAACTTTGTTGATGAATTGAGGGTAGCTTATCGCTCGCTGTGAAGCGGGTTCAAAGAGTATAACGTTTGGTCCATGATACAAGTCATGATTTCATCAACAAAAGCATTACCGTTTAAATAGTTCGTGCAAATTCGCACATTTTGTTTTCGGCATTTTTACAATTTGTTTCTGTAACATATTTCAACTTTTGATGCATTCTTGATAATATTTTTTCCTACAAAACTATAACACCACTTGTGTAATGTGATTTGAGAAAAAGCTCAATAATAGTACACATTTTGTGGCACAAAATAATATTTATATTAATACGTTACACATAGGAAATTAATGACCACAGCTTTAACAATGTAAAGATGTATTGACAAACAGCGAGCTTGAGATTGAAATTGGCACCTGGCGCGTCTTTCGACCACAAAAAGCCTGAAACTATTTTGTCGCGCCGTCAGCCTATTACCAGTCAAGTGGAACTTGAAGTGTGTTTAGTACAAGCAAGAATAAATGAAATTCGATCTTTTGTTAGACATTCTGTAATGCATTGTGATATGTGAACACTGGAAGTCTTCTAAATCGAGAATATATATTTCCGTTACGACATCATATTTTTTCTCCCTTCGAAAGCATAATGTAAATATAAAACTGCTTTTGTACGATAAATAAAAATATAAAATCGAAAAAGAAGAAAGCATTTTGCCAAACGTTGCCTGATATCCCGGTAGACGTAGCCTTACTTTTTGTAATGAGCGGTATAATAGAGGAAAAATAATGATATGTTTGTTCAATTTGATGATCCACAGTGTATCTGAATTTCATCTTATACTATTTGCATATAGCCTGGGTATATATATTAAATAAATCTATAGAATGAATGATCATTACAGACAAATGGAATGGAAAAACTGTTTTTGAAATTTGTGAAATCCCAATACGTTTTTCAGTCGGCTATAATTTTTGTGGTACAATTTCTAAATCAGGTTATGTTTGATGTAATATTCTTCTAAACGTATTTAACCACAAAACACAGTTCATAATTGATATATTTGTTCGTGGTTGTCTTACGTGATCCCGTATTAATATTTCATAGTTTGATAGATTTTATTCCCAAATCTTTTGTCTTTCAACTTCAAATAAGGTTCGCCATATGTTTACAAGTATCACGCACTGACGTTTGGTCTTTGAAGCCCTCTTTTGTTTACCCCAGGTTGGTTCAGTGTTTTTCTGTACTCGTCTGCCATCGAGCGGAATCGTAACGGTCCTCGATCATTAAATCCGCCAACACCTTGTGGACGTCTTGGAGAAGGAGTGGCGGTCGCAGGCACAATCTGTATAACAGTACATACTATCATGGAACGTTTATGTTGAAATGATTTCAGATGCACTAGAACAAATACATTTGATTACAAAGTTTACAACATAAATGAACTAGAAAATGCATGGTCAACTTCTGCACCGAAGATTTTTGAAATTGGATAGTTGAGCTGGCGTATCAGTAGCTAGTCAGAAATTTGAGCTGCTTGACCAAATTGTTTCTGAACATAATTCTTTGTTAATTCACATCTACTTGATTTTTCCAAATCGTGTCTTACTTACATGATTTCCTTTAGCATTTCTTTTCAGCAGGAGTGGCAAAAAGTACTTTCTACTGCTTTGCTCTGAAGTTAGAGCACGGCGTGGTTCATTAGATCTGCAAAAGGAGAGGTCAACTACAAATATGCTCTTGGTGTATACAAAATAATCAGCTATTGCTGTCATAAATGTACATTTTAAAGAGAACAAGTGGTAACCCAGTTGTCCAAAACGACGTTCCGTTAGAGTTTCTTGCGCTTGAAAGTTTGAAAACTGAAATTTTTCCTTTCACCTGTATTGTTCTGAGTGAATTTTTCTTGGCTCACGTAGAGGTTTGTTGATTTTTGAGATCCCGAGCGACCACTGTGCTTCAACAACGTTTCTGCGTCTATCTTCATTTTCCAATTTGAATGTTACATTTTTACTTGGAGTTTTTGGAATCACGTGCTGTTCAGACTGGTTTAATACGTTATTAACGGTTACATGTTTCTGAGACTTTCGTGTTATACCAGGTGACTTTGCGCCTTCTCTCTTTACATTAGCAGCATTATGTTCTAGAAACAAACCTCTGCTACCGTAAGGGCTATTGTTTGCATTTTGATTCTTCAAAATCGGCTTGGGATCTGATTTTCTAGGATAGAATATTGAATCTCCTCGAAGCATAGGATCGCCACCGAAATTCATTATATAGCTGTCGCCAGCGCTGTAGACAAGCCTTGGGCTTACATTTGCGTGCAGTGACCCTACTCGCTGCTGCGAGAAGGGTCGCAATACATTCAGCACCGTTACATTGCTGGGTACGTTATTGTAATGGTGTGGATATTGAACTTCGTGTTTCCTGACAGTAACTCCAGGTAATGTCTTCAGTAATTCCATTCTGGTTGTCATAAATCACATAATAAGCGGTCGGTTAAGATTCAAAACGTGTATGTTACATGGTTCTACAAGAGACCGAAAAATATTGAAGGATGATGAAATAAAGTAAACTTGATATAAGAGTAATATATAAATCATATATTTTTTAATGTTCTAGTGTGATCTGATGTCGTTGATGTGGGAGGCAAACCTATGGTACGGAATATTTTGATAAGCGTTTCGAAGTAACAACGTACACTAAATAACAACTAACCATTATTTTCTGCAAAATTACATTTTTGGTATACAAGTTCGCCCCACCAGTCTGAACAGTCATCAATTAATTACTTTTTAATTAAATTCGGGCATAAATTCAAACACAATGTACTTTCAAACTAATATGCTCATAGTTATAACACCAATGGATATGGTAGGAACTCTTTGAGTAGTATTTTTTATTTGTCATAATTCTACAAAGAATTCTGGCAGTTAGAATTATGATTTTGGACATCTTTGCCGCTGATTAATATCTAAAAATTCATGCTTATTCATCCCACTATACAACTTCTAAAGCTCGTATATAACGTTCTGATTCTTGAATTCGAAACACCATCTCAATCACAGAGAATATCAACAAAAACATAATGATCACACGGTTCTCATGTCATCATAATTCCATATAATATTCTTTATTACAACTTCTTCATACCTATGGGAGATTTAAAAGGTTACTGAATGAGGTTAAATATACACCGAAGACAAACGGATTGGCGCCGTTTCTTTGACTCGATGTTTTGCCCAAAACATTTCTCATTATATTCGACGAAGAGGCGAAATTTGAAAACAATATAATGAATTGTTTCAATCGGGAGCAAAACATTCATATTTTGAATAATAAATATGTTGTCACGGATAGTATCGTCCGTAGAAAAATGATTAAATAGGCTGGAAACAACGTACATATTGATTGGCGGTTTATCATGTCAAGTTGATTGTAACAAACGTTATAGACACGTTTTTAATAGACGAAAATGAAGCATTGAAAACGAGTCTTATTAGTTCCAAGTTTGCAATCTTGATAGTGGATATAAAGTTTTTTTATGTTCATTGGAACCAACTATAACCCAAAGCTGTAAAATAACATTGTGCATTATTTAATAAAATAAAATGCATTTAATGGTTACAACTAGTTGAATATGCCCATCTCATCTGAATTCAAAATACGTCTATACGACAACAACTAATTTTGAGATGGAAGTATAACCGTTGCATATTATACTCCCCGTCATATGCTGTAATATAAAATAAATCAAATAACTCCGCAATAAAACCCATAAGGTTACATTAATCTTTACGAAGCAACAATTGTTTGCTCATATGGAAAGAAAGGACAACGCCGCATGTAAAATTAATACAATGAACAATGGACGGTAGCTCTTATTAAATTCATAATTAACAGTGTTTGATGGAATACTCTGTTTTAAAGCTGAGATAAAAATACAGCAAAATTACTTGCATTTAGTTAAAATTCCTCTTTCAGGGAACCCGCACACGTTTGGTCATACGTCGCTCGCGATAACCGCGAACGGTAGAATTATTACATTCACAAGTTTGAAAAAGTAAATATATCTCTGTAATTTACTTTACCAAACATGTTCGAATAGCTGAGGGATTTGTTTCCCACAAAATAAGTTGATAGATGCACTAGTATCCACCCAACCAATATTTGAAACAAAAGATTTCCATTACATGCTTTTATTTTGACTAAAAAAGTTAACTCGGTTAATTTTAATGATTCCAGCTATCTGATTTACAAAGGGGATGACTTAAATGGGTTTAAAAGTTTTGTCGATCTTGCCCAGACTTGCAATGGATGTTTTCTCGATCACCGATTTTGAATCCGGCACGTTAGGTAATTCAATCAAGCTGCCACAACCAGACTGCGATTGCGATTAAATTGGGTTTTGATACGAGGGTTATTGTTTTCCACTTTTGCTTTTTAACAATGTAAATATTGTTCATAGAATGTAACTTTTTACGTCACACTTACATGACCCGCCAGTCTAAGTGGGCAACATTTTTGGCCCCTGGTCCAAAAACCTTGGTCACCCCTGCGGCTGAACCGACACTTTCTTGATTCAAACGATGTTTTCCCGCGTGGTGGCAAACATTTACTCGTTATCGTTGTTTTGCTAACAATTCGTCAGTTTCTATTCGTGTTCTTGAAATTTATGTATAAATCGAATAACTCATTGGCCATTTTGTTCCCTCTGAGAGCTTCAGTTTGGATGTTATCAAAATTTACTACACCAAAGTCGCGATAAACTAGGCATACATTTGCTATCAGTTCTTTTAATGGCAGGTGGTTGAATATTATGATCATAATGGAGGATATAAAGTAGGTAAATCAGTTTTTCGAAATAATATTGATCTCTCAAGATAAGCATCAAAATATTTTACAATGGCAAAGTATGGGAACAAATTTTCCAGGGGTCAGAGGTCGGGTAAACTTTCATTCTGCAGTAAATGATTTAAGAATAGGTTAGATAAAGGTTGCGCAGATTTCCACAAAAATCAGAAGCCAATGCGATATGTTGATCGATATTTTAATATTTTGTACTAATAACGACCTAGAGATAACTTTTGAAGATAACTTCATTGCAACATGCTACGCTAAATTGAACAAACGAATGAATTAAAAATTAAGGATATCTATTGTGACAGTAATTATGTTTACGTCCTTGATGTGTTTATATATCACTTGTGATGCATTGTGTAGTTCCTATTACATCATAATTAACACAAATCGCATTACTTGGTTATCGTCTGTCAAAGAGAATATTTCAAATGGGCGTATTTATTGTTTAAGTTAAGAGATGTGAATTACGAGAATAACACATTAAGTTATCAGACATTGTAATCTCTGTCGGATGTACAACGCCCTGCCAATACCTGAAATCCGCGCGAAGAGGCAAGTCAGAAATTGATAATCACCGCTTGTTCAAAAAATTCGCTATTATTATTTTTCATTTAGCAATCCGACATGGCGGAGAAAAGACTGGTATTCGTTGTTGTGATATGGATGGTACTTCGAAATTTGGTCTTGACGAAAGGGACATGTGAGTATTTTAAAATGTATTATATTGTATTAGGTTAAAATCGTTCATCGATTTGTAACAGAATCACTAGTGATGTTCTATATATATGGGTAACTAATTTAAAGTTTTAGATTTGAGCCATACCTTGGCTTTATACAAGTTGTATTTGTATATATAAAAAAATTAATGCTATCACACCGATGAATATTACTCATAACTTTTTATTTTTGGATTATTATTTGCAGTCATTGCTAATGAAAAATGTGAATATAAAAAATTTACAAGTTCAAATATGAATACAATGCTGCATCGAGGCGACAGAAAAGGGATGAAATATTTGTTCGAAACACGAATAGAAGCTGAAAAAATCTGCAATGCTCTCACTTCGTGTACGGTAAGTGTGTATAGCAGTACTATACATATATATATATTCTTACAAGGTTTTGGTTATTTTGAAAATGGGTTAAAATATTATGAAGCGGAGTGTAGTTTGAACGAAGTTGTGGAATAAAAAGGATTGTTTTGACTTTTTGAAATGAAGCCAAGCCCTTTTAGGCTTTAACCCTACCTTGTTTCCTCGAAATATTTAAAAAAAAATAAGACCTAGCCTGAATTTAAAAATGATTTAAATATAAACCTTCCCCTTAAAATAATTTTTTTTGACCTAGTCGATCGATAGCTATAGCAAGAAATCTCTCCCACACATTTCAAATGATCAATAATATATGTTTTACAGTTATTTTAAATAAAAAAAACGTGTTATTTATAAGTAAATGTACCGTATATCGGTTTTCCTATTTTGTAGATTTGAAAATCTCGTAATTCTCTACTTTGTAATTTGGTTTTTGATAAATGAAAATAAAAGACATCCCACCCTAGTGGTATTAGATTTTTTCAAAACTATAGTTGGGTTTGGATTCCGTGGAACTAACTAATTGCGGATTTCTTTTTATATCAGCTGTCAGAGAAACTATATCTCCTGCTTCGCCAAACGATATTTTGGTCCATTAGCCCACCGTATACGTTACATCCCAGATACTCTAACATTCTTCTCGTTATACTTGTTATAATTGGACACGAAAAGTACATATGGATAGTTTTGATATTATGTTGTTGTTGCTTCTGTTAGTATTTTGTTTCCTTTGGTTGTTGTGGAAAATTTTTCTCATTTTCGCTTGCTCATTAGCTACTGGGCGAAATTTGTGGTTTAAGATTTGTGTGCGATGACGTCATTAAAATTAAAAATTGCGCAACTTGTGGTTCCGCGTTCGCCTAGTGCAGGGGTTCTCAAACTTTTGGCGTTGCGGATCCCTTGAAAAGGTTGACTATTATTCACGGAGCCCCAAAATAAATGCTAAAATTGTTACTTTCCGATTAATATTCCTGAGTAAGTTAAACGTACTTTACTCAATTTAAATACTAAACCCTTTTAATAGGGTTAATACAAGTCATAAATAAATCTAAATTTCAAAGATAAATTGTATAATACTAAAGCTGTAAATTTGACACATGACAAACATATTAATAAATTAGGCGTTGAATCTTTTCCCCTCTTGACATTTTTGGAAGACTTAGAAGGTCGCTAATAACGTGCGCGATTGCATTTTGTTACAATCGCCGATTGTTTTCGTCAGCATGGCGTGTTTTTAAACCTCAAACATCTTTACGCCGGTGTTTATTCTCACTAAATCAAAAATTTCCTTCAGCATATACATGTATTGTTCCGCAATGACGACGATAATTGCTTTTTCGTTCTCGTGGGGAATTATAAGTTCAATGTGAAAAACATGTTACCATATTATAATCATCGGCGACGAAATGCTAAAAATAATAGTTAATAAAGAGGTAGATCCGCAATTCAAATTTTTTGATTAAAAAGCGGCATTCTAAAATATTAGAACTAAAACTTAAAATGGAAGATAACACTATACGTTTTGTTTCAGCAGACTCACGTCAGAATAAAATTTTTCCACTCTAAAACTACCGACGGAGAACAAATCAAGTTTAACAAATCCCAAGATCGCAAAAATACGACTCCAATTTATTTATAGTTAGCAGTTTATGTTATTTTAGAATAGTATTCTTTCATTTTAGTAATCCTAATAGTAATCTGGAATCGAACGTGAGTAACGATGAGCACAATTAAATTATTACGACAAGACACGCTCACATCGGTCATGAATTGAATATTTTACGCAACAGAAATCTCGTTATCCGTTTTTTTTTTGAATCGCCAAGAATGTTGCGCATAAATTTCCGATTCCAAATTTGAACCTCCTCCCTCTTAAGAATCCTGGCTGCGCTCCTGCTTATAAATAATGTCATTTTTTGAGGCCGCCACTTTGCCATATTTCGAGGCTATATTGTTGTCAAATTTTATCAAAGCTGTTATTGCTTCTAGGAACAGTTTTAAATTAGCCAAGTCATTATTATTTTTCAATTATTTTGAAAAGTAATCGAATAGCTCGCGGAGCCCCTGGGTTTCTCTCGCGGAGCCCTGGGGCTCCGTACGGAGCACTTTGAGAACCTATGGCCTAGTGCCAAAGCGAAGTCGTGAAGACTGGGGTACCGGTAGCCTACTGTGACAGATTGCATACCCGTACTACTTTGTTTTGACCTTCGTATCTTTATATCTGAGCAGCGCTTTCTTGTTCTTTTGTTCGTTTTTCTTATACTAATTTCATTTCAGGGCATCATATTAGACGAACTTTCTCAAGGTATAGCGAAATACAAACTTGGTGCTGGTTTCCCGACAACAAGCCACTCCAGCAAAACTCTCTGGGTAAAAGAATGCAATCCGAATTGTAAGTTCGTCCGAAGATTCGATGTAGAAACTGGACTAGATATTTATGAGCGGGAATGTTCAACTCCAGGTATTTGTTAGTATATATAGTAAATGACAGAACATTCTCATTACTTAACCCACGTTAATTGAACGTTTTGACAATGTACAGTAACGTATAAGAATTTAAAATGATTTCGGGACAGATTTGTCTTCGTCTTAAAATCCAACCGCGCATAGGACCATATATATGTAAAAACAATGATATAATTGTTTCAATGGTCATTGAGAGAAATATGCCAAAAAAGCCATACTCGATTGTCATTTTAAATTTCTATTTTCATTCGTTTTGCAGAAATGTTTGCAAGAAATGGAAAAATCGAGGAGAAGGGTAATTGGTCTTTCTGGGGACCATGGGGTCGATGTAGCCGATCGTGTGGTCCAACAGGAACGCAGATGAGAAGTCGATACTGCATTCCAGATAATTTCGTAAGCGGTACGTGTAATGGAACAAAAGAAGAGTTCCGACAATGTAACACGGAAGTGTATTGCCTCAAGCAAATATCAGAAGTTTACGGTAATTAAATCGTAATGAGTTGTTTATTTGTTTTCGGCGCGTGACCTGGCGAACTGATAAAACTATTTGTTTATGATTTAGGGATAAACGGTCCGGAAGGACTAGTTTCGATTGGAAAAGCAAGAATTTACAAATCTTGTGTTCATCGTGAACCATCAATGCGACTCCCGTGTGGAGACCAATCTACCATAACAAGGTATTTATTTATATTTTAATATTCAAATCAGCGAAGCAATTTTACCACTATCAAATCTTCAATTTGGCTCCCATCCCGAATCATTTCTGCTTTGTCTTTATTTTCCTGGAAAGTTTCTTATTCAAAATCAAATTTCTTATTTATAAATATTTGACAGAGACAAATGCAATCAGTTCAAATGCTGCTTTCAGGAAAACTTTCGTCTGCCGGGTATAACAGAAGGACCGAAATGTTTCCAAACGCAATCATTCATTGGTTCCAATGGTATGTAGTTGTCGTCGAATTTGGTAATTTTTTTTTTTATTTTAAATATCCTGAACCGTTTTTATGCATATTCAGGCCGGCTTGGATGGGCAGTGTGGAGTTCATGGAGTCCGTGTTCAGTTACATGTCGAAATGGCGAAAGAATAAGGAGACGAATGTGTACCGGTGACATATCCGGATCGACACTCTGTCCCGGGACTGACTTGGAAGTTGAGGTATGATTTATTTTAAACTTTGCAACAGAGATTCTGATATTGTCAATCGAAGAAATGGTATACTAACAACAGCAATACCAAATTTTATATTTGTAGATATGTACTCTGGGTCCGTGCCCATGCGATCGGACTCCCTGTCAAAACGGAGGAACTTGTATCGTCAATGATCATGTCATGACTGGATATGAATGTAAATGTGCTAAAGGATTTGCTGGAAAAAATTGTCTATATGGTGAGCTTTGTTGTATAAAATTAGGAAGTTAGTTACATTATCAGTATGTGCGGTACCATCGAGCGGTTACCAAAATGGAACAAGCTTCGAGATTGATCATTCACTCACAACGCAATGAAAAAAGTATTTGGTCTGACGATTTAATGCACGCACAGACAAGCTATTATTCTAACGTCATAACTTGATCTCTCATTGAATGTTTCCTGACTGGATCTATCGGTATTTAAAAAAATAAGTAAAGCTTTAACTTGCTTTCAGCGGAACCCGAGCTAACATGCGAAGAGAACTTTATATCGATATCGTTTGACGAGGGAATTGTCAGGGACGACGGCTTGATATCAGATCCTACGCTAATTCAATTCAAGAAAGCTGATTCAAAAGACTGTTTTGCAGAAATTCGGGGATCGATGTTTGTTTTGGCTTTACCACAGCCTATTGACAAAAGTTGCGGTTCAGAACTTCAGGTAACTAAAAGCTGAAAGCAGCTAAACTTCTATGTATAGACTTTTAAAACCTTCTTTAAATGTAGTCATCATAAAAAACACCACTGCATAAGACATTTTATAGATAACCAATTCGCGCGCTTTTAGATGGGTGAGCGAGCAGGTGTCGTTTTTATTTTGGATTTCTTTTATTACTTGGACTGTTAATATTTGATAATTTGTTATTCTCGATCTAGACTCTGCACACTAGAATTTATCTGCTTACTGTAATAATTACATCTGTTTCGCCCTCTCATGTCACGCTCTCATAATATTTTTATTAATATGTTACTTCGGTTTAATTACTTATTCAAGAACAGAGAATATACTTCTTATCGTCTTATATATTATAATAAATAAGAAGGCTCATTTCAAAATTGTATGAATCGAGATATACCAGAACTATTCACTTTTTATTTACATTCAGACTGACCGAGATAAATTGATTATCAGGAATCAAGTTTTATGGAGACTTTCTGATAGTTTTGTTGATTCAACTGTTGTAATTGTTGATATAACATGCGTTTACAATAAACAAGTTAATTCCACAGTTGGTTTAGGATTCGGAATCATTCCCACTGTCAGGTAAGAATTTTGAATGCAGCTGATTATTGAAAATCTCCTGTCAATGATTCTTTTAGAGAATATATCGCTACAGTAAAACCAAAATTTGTCTGGGTTTAAAAACTCCACCTGTTTTAGCTTAGATTTTCGGTAGTGCCTAGGGCTGGGCATTTCCGAATACTTGATAATTTCTTTTTTCGAATCGAGCTGAATTTTGAATATTTGGAAGATATTCAAATGTATGTGACTTTTTTATTGTGATGGTTCCTCCAAGCACATAAATTACTGAAAACATTGAATCCAGCACCCAGACAGTTTGCTGAGCGTACACACAATAAGAAACATGTTTCATCGATACTTCACGGAAAAGAAAAGAGTCGTATGTCAAAATTACATTGTGTGAAAATATGGCTTCGATAAAAATAACCAAGGAATTCACCTCGACCTTTGTGCGGCCAAATAAAAAACAAGATGGTGGGGATTCAAAATTTCTGTCTGAACCGATTCGAATAATTCACTATCCGATTCGATTCGGAATGCTCAGCCCTAGTAGTGACTTATTTCCATTTTTAGGTTTGACTGTACAAATGTGAAAATTAGGAAAATGCGATTTTTTCAAAACCTTAAAATGTGACATAAGCTTGTTGTTGTTGTTTTATATATGTTTTATGGCGCTTATAACTTCAGTGGTCTTTTGCGCCTTTGATCCATTCAAATTTAAAAATACTATACATAAGCTTATTTGATTCTACTGTGGCAAAATAATAAGGGATATCGATTGTCTTATGCAACAGCAACTGCTTACCCTTTTTTCTATTCTTTTGCACCGTTGGATCCGCATGCATATAATGCAATGATGCTGCAACGAAAGTGAAGATAACTATTCTATGCACACTAACATATATTTATGTTTCAGTTTGCAGCAAGAATTACTTATAAAATGAAGTTGATCTTATATAATTTGAACTTTGTCACGACTTCCGTGTATTAATTACTTGATGAACTTTTATTTTTCCAGTAGCAATATTAACTGATAATTTACGTTTTTATTCTTCGTAACCAGGACAATCAGCGAAAGAAAAGTAACAGAAGCTGTGAATGCGGAAATGTTCATATATAGAGATGATTCTTTCCTACCGAGTCACAGATATCGTAATAGTCCAAAAATTGCCCAAGGTACTTCTAAGAATGAATTCATGAAACTTTTAACATAAATAAAACTTTTATTCACAATAGTACAATATCTTCTTTGTAATATTTGACCAATTTATATTACATGGTTTTCGCGTATAGTCAACTGAATCGCCGAATATAAATTTGAAATATATTTTGGAACAATAACACAAAATCCTTGTTCGATTCCCCAGTTATTATTCCATTCGATACTCTTTCAATTATTACGTCATTGAAATTAAGAATTCCATGCTGTGGTTCACTGATCACATTTCAGTGATCTGGTAGTCAGACTACAGGTACTGCAAAGATTTGACACTACTTAGTTTTGGCTTTCGTGTCCATATATTTAATCATCGCTTTCTTGTTTTAGGTGAAGTCTTATATCTTTCTGTGGATTTGTTGTCAATTGGGTTATCTGGTTATGAGAGCATGGTCATACTTGCTGATAAATGTTGGGTTGCTGATTCAACAAAAGAAAGAAACGTCGTGCACGATCTCATCAACGATGGGTGAGAATGTTTATACAAAATTATCAGATAAGTCTCTCCATCAGAGCCGCATAATTTTTCTGCATCGTATGAAGATTATCTGTATACTAACTGGTTTCGTTATCGTCTAGTTCTGCATTGATATATATTCAACTGAACCAAAAAAGCGATGTAATATGCTTCTTCTTATCAAACATTTGTTAAATTCCGTATCGATAAAAATGAAACATTCTCCGACTATTATTCGACACGAGATGGACTTATGGATCATTTTGTTTTATGTTGTTGTTGTGAAAAAATTGCTCTTCTTTTTAACTACAGAAATAATTGCTTTGAAATTTTCTGTGGTTAAATCTTGCTGTTGAGGCTAGAAGACATTTACTTTTATTTATTTCAAATATATCTGAGGACTATGTGATTCGCTCCTCACTTCTAAATTATGTTTGATGACGTCATCAAAATTAAAAAGTGCGAGCCGTGCTTCCGTGATCACACCTCAGTGTTCTAGTGGTGAGACTTCCGGTACTGTAAAATATCTGTTACTACTTCGTTTTTTATCTTTCGTGTCCATATATTTGAGCATTGCTCTACTTTTGTTACTGTATGTATTTGTTCCATTGCTTCTCTTTAGAGGAAGTGTTGCTAATGGTTGAAATAAAAAACCATATTATACTAAATATCTCTGGTTATTGCTTTTACTTAGCTTCTGGTATAATAAGCGTTTGAATGCAAATTACAAGTGCCAAGATTTCATAGCGTATATTAAATGAGCACATTCTATTTATCCACTTTATGAAGATGTTCTACAAATGCAATATTTACGACTGTGATTTTAAATGGAGTCGGAAAGCAAGCAAGATGGGCGCTCCGAATTTTTGACTGGAAATACAAGGACAAGGAATCGAAGGAAGTTTATTTGCAATGCAGGTAGTTTTGATTTTATACTATAAGATAAATTTAGCGCTCGATTTAATTCTTGATTCAATTTTCAATTACTTTTTACTCAGAGTAAGGGTATGCCTTAAAAACTGCGAACCCATATGTGATGATAAAAGTTCCACAAATCGAAACAAACCAGCGCTCTCCTTAACACAGGCGGGACGAAAAAGACGGTCAACTAAAACGACAAGTCAGGTAATACGTGATTATTTATTTCAATATAAAAATCCTTCACTCAATTAACCTAGTTTAAGTGAATACTTTCATTTATGCCAATTACACTATAAATTCAACGTGACAAACAACGACTTTGATTCCACGATGAATTTAATAATAACAATACTGACAATGCTTAAAATAAATTGCAGGATTCAGCTGGCGAACAAAGTCATTTAGTTATGAAAAGAATTATACTGATTTGAGAAGATTTTTGAAGGGAAACGTGAACTGCTTGGAAGGTCTAGTTGAGCTTCACGAACAATGATCACCAACCCATAAAGAAGAAAATTTACTATTTGCTGATAGAATAGAATCATTTAGTGCTCCAGAAAATTGAAATATATATCTGCACTGTCTATGCAATTACTATATGAATAATCTGAGACAATTTCAAATGATGATTTTGTATGTATTTGAAAACATATTACCGTAATCTGATTGCGCAATTTTCTATGGAAAGATATCTATACTTTTATCGTTGATGTACAAATAAATAATATAAAAATTGATTCAATAATGAATAATCATTACACAGCAGTATGATTTTACTTAAGTTATAGGATAATGTAATACCAAAATTTTCGACTCGAAATTTGGGGCCTGCTATTCTGGTGTTGATAGGATGAGTAGACAGTGTTTGCTTGTTTTTAAATAGTAGTTCTCCACAACAAAAATATGTGATTATACTAGTTTCACATTTCCGTTAGGTTGTGCACTGATGCTTCAACGACAATAGCAGCACTGGGTTTACATCTTGCCGGCGTCTCATGGCGCGCATTTAAATTTCGCTAGAAACAATAGCAAATGGTGACTTGATGTCACTCGCTTTCATTTCGAACTTCATGCATCGTCAATGATTATTGGACACGAAATGGACCTATGGATCGTTTTTGTTATTATGTTGTTGTTGACCATCTTATTAGTATTTTTCCTTCTTCTTGTTGTGAAAAAATTAATTCTAATTAACTACAGGACCAATTGCTTTAAAATTTTCGGTAGTGTATTCTACGCTAGAGACTATTACTTTTTTTTTTTTTAAATTTCCGTGAACTCTATGGCAGGGGTGTGCAACCTTTTTCGCAGGCGGGCCAAATATCAATAACTGGGCAAAACCGCGGGCCGCACCTTCATTTAACATAGGCTTTATATTAGTTGCAGGCACAAAATAGTTTTTTTTGTTATTGATCTCATGTTGTCATCATAAGGGGTCTTTACAGAAAACGCATAAATATCTTAAAACTGTAATCCAATTATAATGTCACACCCATTTTAAACGAATTCGGTGAGAAATTTGCTGCTGGATTCTTTTCCTGACTACTTTTATTCAAATTTGCTTAAATGGAAGTGCTAGCAATTTGATATGACGCCCATTTAAAATAAAGATATGTAACCGAAAAGTGCCATATTTGAAGCCATGACTTTTTTCAAATGTGGAAAGTTATCTTAGTTGAGATGTTCTCGGTATAATACGCCAAGATTCATTCCAAATACTTTGGAAGGCTGGAACCAAAACTCATTTAGCTTTTGTATCTCTTAATATTACATTTTTTCAAACTGCTTTCCAGTAGCCTAATCTTCAATTGTCCGTTTTTACAAATTCATTAGCGTCTGCTCCGCATTTTTCTTTCAATTGTTCGCTGCTCGGCAAGGGACAGCTTCCTTGTGGATCGCGTTGTTCGCTTCGCTGTGGGGACGTTGTAACGTCATAGGCATAGATAATAAATTGGACTCGAATATAAGCTTCGCAACGCAAAGGGAACCAGATCAAACTAAATTAAAAATTAATTTAGCTTGCCGCACACCATTCAAAATTGGCACTTCTCCGCGGGCCGCACAATTTGTCCTCGTGGGCCGCATTTAACCCGCGGGCCGCTTTTTGCACACCCCTGCTCTATGGGATTGCGAACCTTGTGGCGGTTCCGCATTCGCTTCTATCTCGTGGTCAGGCGAAATCGGAAAGATGCGGTACTGGTAGTCTACTGTGGCAGATGGCATGCCCGTGCTACTTCGTTTTGGCTTTCGTGTCCATATATCTGAGCATCGCTCTTTTGTTGAATTTAACTACAGCCTATCGTACAGATTCACATGAATGCTGTAGTGCACTTTATTTGGTGATAAATAGTTTTCTATCCGAGATTTATTTTACATTTCTATGCCAGCAAAAGCGTGTTGTTGTTTGTAGATATTTTAAGTAAGGTCGACGTCGTTTTGTCCGGTCACGATTGTAGCGGAACACTCACGAATATGATTAGGCATATGATCCCAATCTACATTTAGGCACTGCCCAAGACACAACAGTTCGATATTTTGCGCAGCTACACAATCAAGTGCAATGCTGTATGTAAAAATCACTATTTAAATGTTTTTGAATGAATAAAAAGATGAATGTGCCAGTATATTTGTAAAGTTTGTTATAAAAATCCTAAATCAAAAAATAAGACGTGGTGGTACAGTGAGTTTGGCCAACCTTTGCTGATTAGGTGAGCTTTTGAATCAGAATTGGGTAAACGAGTGGAAACTGGCATTATTTCGCAATTAAATCTATTTAAAAAATGTTGAACTTGAAAGGTGTTTTTGCGGAAACAGTCTAAATCTGGATTCTTTTGAGGTTGCAGTGATTTCCTGCTTGTTCAGATAACCGATGCCGCCGAGCAATTCCATGGTTTTCTCTACTATAAACACTACAAATTCGCTGCTATCATTTTCCAATTTCTGAAAAATTTCTTCGTTGTCTTGACTTCAAAAATTGGTTTACCTTTTCAGCTCTTGTTATATTTACTAAGAATCTATGTTATTTTGCAATTCAGCAAAAGGGAAAAGGCAGGCTATTTGGAACTAATCCCCTCTGGCTGCATGTGCTCGCATCGCAAAATATCAGAAACAATACTGCATAGTTCTAATAGTATTCGACGAGTATACCTATGGGAGACTTCAATATCGATTTTTCCAGAAAACCATTAATCAAAATAATCAAAAATCATTTGTTTTAATAAATGACAAACAAAATTTATTTCCGGTCATTCAATTGAACAAAATAGAAATTTCACTTCGGCTCGGATTTAATCATCAATAAATTATCTAATTACTTTCGTAATTTCAACCACAGTTGTGCAGTAAAGTCATTAAACAAACTGTGTCGCTAAAGCGCTTAAAAATAGTTGATTTATAAAATAAATATAAGAAATGAAATTCACAAGTTTTGTTACAAATAAATTTCTATTTGGGTTACCCAAATTTTCAAAACATAACCGTCTTGACTCTTATTGATACCCTGACAAATATTTAGACAACGCTCATTTTCACTGCAGTCAAAAGTGACACACAATAGAATTCAGCAGTCTAGGCGGGGTAATTTGCGATAGATAATCAACATAATATATTTCTATTTTTATCAATTGTGATATACAACCAATCATGTTACAGATTCAATAAATTTAATTTCAAATACTTTCTTAACTTACCCTAATGGCAAAATGATTTACGGCATAAACAGAACACGTTATGAAAGTAATACCAAATACTGGTGAAATAACTAGAGCAAGCTTTTAAATAGGATTTTGTATGATACTAATATTACAGCGAGGTTTTTTGTGAATTCACTGCGTTTTTTTTAAATCAATATTAGATCACACTGCTACATCTGGCAAATAATAATCGTATTCCAATGATGAATACGGCACGTTGTCTTTGACTAATAAAATCAGAACTACCAGGGCGAGACCCGTTATTCCCATCATGATACCGGTGTTGGCGAATTTCCTTCCTTTTAATGAATAAAGTCTGGCATCGTCGATCTTATTTTCTGACAGCGACTTCTGCACCTGGAAAATTTAATTACCATAATTGAAACGAAAATATGTTAGCTATGTTTTTTAAAATATCAGATACGTCCCTTTTTCATACTATTTTGACAAGTATCCGCCGATAATGTATGGACCTGGTATAAAACTTTAACCCAAGCTATGCATACTGAATGTTATCATGTCGTTGTTGTTAATTGAAAATGATTCTTTGATAAATTCAAGGCACGGATGATCGGTCGCTTAATTAAAAAGACTCGTAATTAGATTAGATATTATCGCATGAGATTTTCCACCACATTAAATTGAACGAAGAGGGTAATTCTGCCAACGTGAGTTCAAAATCCACCAAAACACACAAAAACTTAGCTATCAGATAAATTTTATAGTCTTATATTTTAAGTGCATCAACATTCTATTCGAGCAATCAATTTTACAACACACGTAATATATCCTTCACAATTTTTTTTCAAAAACTGAAGTACATAACCGTTGAATGCAAGAATATTGTTAGCATTTAAATCAAACACAATAAATTCAACCGCGACAATAATAAAGTAATTAAATATTTCGTTTGATACAAAAATTGAGGATTTTCAATACTTATTCAGATACCGCTTACCGTGCTTTCCCGAAAATAAGACAGGGTCTTATTTCAATTTTCTTCCGAAAAAATACACTAGGGCTTATTTTCGGGAAATGTCTTACATTTTCATTTATCAAAAACAAAATTATAAAGTTGAGAATTACGAGATTTTCAAATATACGAAATATGCAAACCGATATCCATTTACTTATAAATAACACGTTTTTAGTCAAAATACCTGCAAAACATAGATTATCAATCATTTAATACGCGCAGGTGAGATTTCTTGCTATCTACTAGGTCAAAAAATAATTCGCGTAAAATACTAGGTCTTATTTTAAGCGGAGAGCTTTTATTAAAATCATTTTTAAAATTCAGTCTAGGTCTTATTTTTAGGGAAACACGGTATTATTAGAAAAAAAAGAAAATTACACATTTCATCTATTTAATATCATTTAATTAAGAAAAACTATTTCTTCTGATTTTATATATAATTTTTTGTTTCGTTATTCGATGGAAATGACTGCGATGAAACAAATATCAAATATAAGCTTGTGGTCATCTAGTTTGGTATAGTCAGATCCACCAACGTTTCTTCCAATTGAAAAAATAAATACTTGATTACCTTCCATGTGTAGTAAAGTGCTACTATGCCGAGTGGTAGAAAACAGAAGAGCGTTGATACCATTGCAATAAATAAATTGTCAGAAATAAGGCTTGGGTTCTCTGTAATCGTCCTTGTTTTGAGTTTGCGGATCTAAAATATAAACAGTATAAATTAAAAATGACTCTTAGTAAAGTGTGCTATTAATTTGGTTTCTGCGAGACTAACTACCTATCCTTCTTCTATGCTTTTGTGTCGGTGGATACATATGCGTAAAACAAACAAGGATGCTGAAGTAAGATTGAAGGTGACTAATTTAAGTGAACAAGAGCCTTAGCCGCACACTAACACAAAAATATTTTAAGTCAGACTTCCTCAGACATACATAATTCAACCTAATTAGTAGTTGTTGGTCAATTAGTAGTAAAATATAGTGGAATCATGAATGTCTGAAGAAGTCCGACTGTTTTTGAATCAGCTTGTTATTATCGTTGACAGAGTTCCAGATTGGAAAGAACGCATTCACATATTTTCGAAGAAGTAGTAGTCACAGTATAATTAAAGTAAGATGAAAATCTACTTTATCTACTTCTACATTATTTCGAATCAATTTATCAGAAATTTGAATATAATTTATTGTAAAACTATATCATTTTAATATATATGTTATTAATTTCCGTAAGCTGATTTCGGATAATGTACTTGACGAGTTCAGACACCCTTCCCGTCAGAACATCGATATTCAAATTTAAAGGAATACAAAAAAATTCCCAAAACAGTTCAAATTTGCATTATTGAAACATCGCGCCCTTGCTTGGCACAATGGAAATTCAATTGAACAAAGTTCCTAGTTGGTACTAAACATGGATAATCATAAATGGAGTAAGTTTGTGATGACTCGTCTCAGATATGTTCGTTATTGCAGTACTCTCGTTATCGTACATCGTTGCAACAATATATTGTTTCTAGATTCAATGAAAAATATATGTATATGCAACTAATTTTCTAGAAGTAAAGTCAGCCATGATTCAATCTTTGCTCTAAAAGTCAATTGATTACTCATGAGCATGGAAAAATCTATATTAACATAATGACATTGAAAGGAGAACGCTATCTGAGGTAAACCCAGCATGGCATGTAATAATAATGCTCCGACCTGTATTGAAATGATGACGAACAAAATACCTGGAAAATTACTTTATTCAATAATTTGATCTTCCATCCTGTCTGAAGAAAAGGTCAGTATAGAACTACCTTTCATGTGAAATTTAACTATATATTCAAGCACAAACATGCTTAAATCGGCCAAATGGTCATTCTAGCGTCACTCAAATACACATACGGACTGTATACATACTAAAAATATTAAAATTTTATGTGCCAAAAATGCTTTTTAGAATGCACGTAATCTTTCCCAGATGTATTGTTTTTAAAACGAATGCTACAATATTAATCGTTGGCATACGAATTAAAAAATGTGGGTAGATATATATATGTAAAAATATTTTTTCGTCGAGGAATTTGTCAAAATTGAGCTACAGCATACGATTTAAAAAAGGAACACACATTTTTATTTTCAACAACAGATATTTAAAATTTATCATTGTTGGGTATTTTAGATCTATCTAATGTTTATTTACTATTCCCGAAGGTGTTTCTAATGGGTTCGTTTAGCCTCGACCACTCCACATACAATTTTATGAAAAGATGACGTAGGCAGTGAGTAAGATATTTTCAACTACCTTCTGTTGCGCTAAAGCGTACGAATCCCTATCCAACTACCATAACAAGAATAGAACTACAAGGAGTAGTTGCAAACTTCTACGACTGTAAAAACGGTACGGCTTTTGGCTGTAAAAATATCCGCCTTGCGCGATTGCCGGCGAAGAAAAGTATTGATTGAAAATAGTGACCACTGTAGTTGATTGTAGATTTCCGTCTTGGTTCAGATAAAATTGATTCTTAAAAATCCAATCTCTAATTCAGTTAATTACATTCACGACTCTCCGTAAAACTGGCTATTCTGATGGGAAATTGTAGTAATATTGAAAATTATATCTATTTAGATATATAACAAAATTGGAAGCAATGGCAAATGCATGAAACTAAAGGACGCGCTTTCGCCAAAGTTATCATCGAAAACATCCCCACTACTAGTACTGGAAAGTGAACAGAAGGACGACGGCCAAACTGTTCTTTGGTTTTAGAGTAGACTATTCTTATGTTATAAAATATATCGAAAAATGTACCAATATGACTGGTGTCTCAAATATGTCATGTCCTACTTTTCCCATTTATTCCACTGCTCTGAGTTACGTCAGGAACATATGGTGGAACAAGTAAGCATATGAACGGGGAATCAGGCGATGCTCAGGATTAGAATAGATATGATACTCTGGCATACGGTAGGAGAATACGTATAAAGAAATCTTCATACAATTGGGACAGGTGTGGAACATAGTCATAAAAAGGGCAGTAATGTATTTTGCATTTTTTTTTATCTTTTTCATCTACTCGTGCAAGTTTTCTGTTATCTGTGAAATACTCTCAACTGTTAAATTCCTAATTTTGTCACCAAATCAGATCCGATTGTTCTGCTTTCTATTAACTAGAAAATACCAATATATAAAAACATCTTTACTATGTTCAACGCTTAGCAGGTTTAGAAAAAGGAATTTAATCTGGAATCAATGCGTAATTCCACACGTACTAAAAATATCCACAAAATCCTTGCCTTCTTACGTCACTGGGGGTTGTCACCATCATAGAATAGTGTTCGATAATCCTACCGATAATCGACTTTTTTGCGCAATGATCAAGAGACTTTCTCGCATATCCCATTCTCGATTTTTTTATGTTTGGGAACGTATACATATCGAAAATTTTGCTTAATTGTTGTTGTGTAGGTTTTAATTGTTGTTGTTAGAAAAATCGATTATTGCATGCATTTTGTTGTTGGTCTTGATTTTGTATACATTGTATAATACCCGAAGAAAATCATTGTTCGTAAAAGCGTTTTTTCAGATATCACAAGAATTACTTACGTTATTTCTTAGTACTGAAATTGCCAGATATCTATTTTAAGAATTTTTCGTAGTTTTCGTAGCCCACCTGCATGAACATCAGTCGACATTTATCAAACGCCATGGGTGACTTTTCAAAAGGCCAATACTTCCGTTTGGTCATGTTTTCTGACAATATTCAGGTAAACCAGCGCACGAAAACAGTGTAGTATGACGTCATAAAATAGATGCGAATTATGTAACTGAGTGACAGAGATAGGATAAAAATGGAAAATCAATAATGCGCTACACCCAATCGAATAGTGTTCTTGGCCATTAGCATGTCTAATCTTATAAAATTACTTTTTCATTAAAGATGTTTTACCGAGAAAGATTTGCAATTCCTGAAATACATAACTGAGATATAATTCTGACAGAATTGGTTTAAGGGTCTCAGATCTTGTTTTAATCAAAAGCAAGTTTTTAATAAACATCTCTCTGAATAGAAAACCGATGGTATTTTTTATAAATTAGTGAAAATTTTTGGCTATTGATTTTTTTTTTGTAAATTCTGTACATTAATAAATGACGAGAAAAAATAGGGTATACACTGAATTTTTAAGCCTTCATTTTTTACTGTCCAGGACAAAATAGAACCTTCTTTTTCTGGGAAAAAAATTGCTCGCTTGGATGAAGAAAAACTTCCACAATCTATCAAAGAAAGAAAATACAATACTTTCATATAGGTTAAAGCTATTCGAAGTTGAGCCTTTCACGATATCATAAAATTTTTGTGAATTGTGTGAAAATATATTTCTTGCTTGACGACGTTGCATTTATTGATTTCCCTATAGACAATCTTCCTGATTTTGTACACCAAAAAATTTTGACCGTTATCAGTGACAACCAGACCTCACAAACAAGTCAAATAAGTGAAATCATTTTATTCCCTAGCGGAATCGAGGAAAGTTATGGTGACTCACAGAAAGGAGACATAAATTAGGGAGAAATATCAATTTTAAACGTGCACTACCGCATTCAAAATTTAATTCAGAAGCATCGTTCATGAATATTTCCATTCAATGTAGAAAACCGATCTTTCTTTCACCCCTGAAACGTTTTTGTTAGGGTAGGGATGGTCAAAACCGAATAATTTAGTATTTTGAATACATTTTAATATGGAATATCGAATATATTCTGAAATGGGTATGCTACACAACAGAAATTCTTTAATACATTTGTAAATTCTTAGATATCAAAGTTAGTTGGCAAAGTTGGCAGAATAATTGAGATAAACATTGTTCTAATTAGTATTTTTCATTTTATTCTATCAGAAGATAACAAATTTTTTGTCTATAATAAAATAATGAATGATTAAAAAGACATTTTCAAATGAAAATATTCTAAACTATTTCTAAAATCAAGAATTTACAAAATCGAATAAAACCAATTTCGAATGTATTCGAATACTCGTTTCGTTTTGGACATCCCCGAGTCGCCATGGCCTCCTTCCCAAACTGTAATTTTGTGATCTTTTTTACAAGCCCTTGAAAAGAAAGATTTATCTACTTACATTAGATACTGAAATAAGTGAATAAAAGTCGGTTAATCTAGAATGAATTTCCTGTGAGTTGGTAAATTAACAACCTCGTAAATTGAGTAGATTATATTTGTTCGAAACTTATGCAAAATCTGATGTGAGAAGACACAAAATCTCGCTCATGTGAATGACAGTCATTATGTTACAGCGCATCGATTCTTAAAAGTTAGTCTAACCACAAAAAGTTATTCTTCAACCTATGGATTTACCGTAGTTGATTGATTATTCCATTTAAAAATCGGCGCTTGGCGAATATGAACATGATTGAAAAGTGCTTGATTTACATGCATTAAGCTTTTAAATTCTAATTTGATTTTAATAGAATCAACTCCTCAGACTCGTTATACAAGGTTAAAATAAATAGATTTTATATACAGTCAGTACAGCACACGATTTTTATTTTTCTCCACCAATACAGAAGGCATTGCCCTTTTTACAATTCTGTATTGCAGTTGAGTTCAATTTCAAATAATGTAAATGCATATAGTTTGCAAAAGATGTGATATAGAACAGATTTTACATTGCTTGCAAAATCTACTTCAAATACTGATTTCTCAGCTGAAAGCAACCAAATTGGAATAAAATGACAACTTTTCCCGAGTCAGTAATTTTAAATTTGCTTTTTTTGGACATCCCAATTTCGCTTTGAAAAAAACAAAAACAAAAAAAAAACGAATTCTAAGTGATTCAAGAGTCTTGCTGCACACTAACACAAATATATTTTTGTAACGTTTCCTCTAACCAAGGTAGTTGAACTCTACCAGAAGTAGTTGAATACTATTTGTCTGAGAAAGTCTGACATTGTTCAGACGAAATGCTACAGAAATACATTAGTGTTATTGTGCAGCAAGACTCTTGAATCACGTAGGATAGTTATCTTCGCTCTTGCTACAGCATCCCTGCATTAGATGTATACGGATCCATCGGCGCAAAGCATAGAATAAGGATAATTAATTAGTCCCATAGAGAACTAATCGATAGAAAAATCCTCTACAAAAAATAATAGGTAAATTTATTATAATACGGCACTGTGCTCTATTATGGACCTCATTAGCCTACAGGACGCAACAGAAAATCGTTAAATGGGATGGAAATGCCGCGATACAAGACTTCGCGTTGCAAAGCCCAGACGTGCAAATATAATTTGACTGATTCTATAAAACTTTTCTCCCGCTTTTCCCTCGAGGTCAAGCAGTCCCTAAGCGCCCACCACAAGATGGAAAAATCGTATAAAGTCGTAGGATAAACTACACACACAGTAAAATTTAATCACACCTCATACCAAGTATTAGATAGATATACTTTGCTCGGTTTAACCACAGTATTTATATAGTCCGTGGTTGATACGGTATTAATAAAAAACTAAGATATATTTAAATTTCTACCGACGACCCTGTGTCACATGCCTATGGAGTGCAGGACGATAAATGCATTTAAAACTTTGCAGTGCCGGAACGTACGACAATAATTTACGTAATTTGATTGGTTGAAACGTTGTTGAGTTGTTCCAATCACCACTGAACAAAAGAGGAGTCTTGACAGATTAATTAATGCTAATTTGCTACTGTGTTTCCCCAAAAATAAAACAAGACATGCTCTTATTTCAATTTTCTTTCGAAAAATAACACTAGGGCTTAATTTGGGGGGATGTCTTTTATCTTCATTCATCAAAAACAAAATTACAAAGTAGAGAATTACGAATTACAAATATACAAAATATGCAAACCGATATCCATTTACTTATAAATAACACGTGTTTATTTAAAAAAAACTGCTAAATATAGAATATTTCAAAATGATTCTCCTCTGGAAAATTTCGCGCAATCGACTAGGTCTTATTTTAAGTTATGACAATTAAATATTGCTCTGGTGGCGTTTAGTTAAACTACAAAAATCAAAAATTAGAGTTCGAATCAAGCTTGCTTTTTATGTTCTTATCGACGAACTTATTTTATTTTTATTTATTTCTATGTTGATCAGTCAAGGAGAATGTTTTTTTAAAAAACTGAGTTTTTCTTAATAAATTCATTTATTTTATTGATGTTCTGTTAAAACTAAATATATTTTCAAGACGTTGTTTAGTCTGAATATTTATTACTTGATAATTATTTTGAACCAGGCGCTAAATATTGAATATTGGCTTCCGTGCAAAAATCGATCAGTTTGACGTTAAGAAGGGTCGTAGCCCCGATCCTGAATATTAAAACATAAATGCGCACACAAAACTTTGGAATCTAGCCATTATAATTAATCACTGACTTGGCACCTATTTAAATACGTATACCACCGTAATAAAGAATTCTCTTTGCAACAATACAATTCTTCTTTGATATATATCAGCAGCATATGTTGTAATCACTAAGAATATGTATGAAAACTGAAGATACCACGAGTTTATTTACTGCAGATAATACCCCGAACCATTATGATTGTGCCGCTGCCAATTTTTACCTGTATTTATACAGCAAAAGTATACATATATATCGGCATTGTGGGATTTTTAACCGATTTTATTGTTTTCATCACGCAAGCTTGTAATACTGTGCTTCCTCGAAAATAAGACCAAGCCTGAATCCAAAAAATGATCTTAATGTAAGCCATCCGCTTAATAAATGATGAGAAATGGGGTCATACAGCTTATGGTAACGATTTTCATTGAGTTAGGGAGGCGTAAGAGAGTCACTGAATACGCATTTTATCATGTTTATTGATATTGCAACATCAATTAAAATTTGAGGGATTTAACTAGCGTTCGTGAACAAATAAAATTTTCAAAGATTTCATAGGAAGTCTTAATTAGCGAATATTGTATCATTCATTCACGCACTATCTCGCTCGAAAAACTGGCCTACATGCAAAGCATAAATCGGCGGAACTCCCATTCAGAATAGTATTTAATCTGGAATCTGAGTTTCGGCATCGATTTTCTGACTCAAGTTTAATAGCTGAAAATAACATGTTTATATATATATATATTTAAATTCACGCTCTTCCTCTATGATATATATGAGTAGCACGATTACGTTTTTACCTAATTTATATGTAAACATGAATTTCTTCCAAATATACTTATTATAACAGTCTAAGTGGGCCGGAAGCGTTAAAAAATTTACATATTCTGAAATTTGACCCAATGTTCTGTTGAAGATTGTAAAAAATATGTGCAACTCAGGTTCTCCCTATACGTTACTATTGCAAAATTTCGGATACTCATTTTGAGAATGTTTTACGAATTTATACAAACTGGTTTACGTGTTCAAAACATTTAACCATGCGCCGCTTTCAGGTGCTGATAACTATTGCTTATTTTTGACGACATTACTGCTCAGTCATTATATATATATATAATGCAACAAGTTGAACTCATTTTAGCCTATTCCATCGCAGCGTTTGGGGAACTAATTTTTGACTTTTGAATTAATCTAAAGCTCCTTGGGAGACATAGTGAGATTTAAGTTATTTGATTCACCTCCATTTGCGGGAAACACAACTGAAAATTGACGTGACAAGGTTTACAACCATGCTTGAATAACTGAGCGAATTGAGTGTCTGAGCGTCTGCACCAAATGCAGTTGTTACGTCACTATTTACTTTATTGCTGAATGGTCATTATTACGGAAATGAACATGGAAATCGATGCTAGGGGAAACATCCCTTTACCAGACCACAGTTCCTTTTTAGCTATTTTTCCTTTGATATGCTGCACATTGCATTTTGAACAACTGAGCAAGAAACAACTGTTAGGGGTTTTACAGTAGCTACTTTTGTTTACACATATTTGTAAATTGATCTTTTGTTCCAATTTTTCAAGTCAGTAGCTGAACTCAATTTGCTTTGAAATAAGTTTTCACTTAAACTTGTATAAAGTGGTTTTCGCCTGTAGGGTTTGTAATTACGCCGTTTTTGTCACTTTTTTGTGAGTTTTCGTCCCTATGAAACTTGGACTTGACAATGTATATATACGAATAAATATTCTTGAGATGCGACGTCATCCTCAAGAACCTAGGTCTGAATAAATTGGTTATGATTAATGAAACATAACTTAAATATACACAAAGTATACGCTTGCCGATATACCGGTAGAATCCCCAAAAGCACGTGAACCAAGCAGGCCAACGTGGACGATAGGCTTCGCTATACAGGATGTAAGTTATGCAAAATTTGTTTTGAACATAAGGCATGGAGAAAACGATCGATAACGACGACGAGTTAAACTATTCTAATGGTTTACCAAACAGACAATCCATACACAATGAGATAATAGAGGATTGCATGTCCGCTTGGTTTGCAGTTCGTGACTAATGCTCTCGGCCTTTCAGTTGGCATGCTCATATAGTCCTACCCGACTCATTTTTTTATATATATATTGTTAGAAGATTAATTAATAGGCATTTAATAGTGTAGCGCTACAATAAATAGTAAGGCTGCGATATGGATCTTATCATCACGTTTCTATGTTTGAACTATACCGAACTGCCGGACTACGCCAGACTACAGTAACCGTCTACACAATGCATGTGCATTGAAACGTGTTTTGTTCGGTTTTAGGAAAATTCGCCGTGGGAAATCTCGCCGCATGAAATTTTGCCGCATAGGAAATATCGCCGCAAGAGCATTTTGCTGTAAAGCAAGTATTTGTGATAAAAACAGTTATGTTTTTGAAATACATTTTTATTTAAACAAGGTTCGTTATTTAAGAGCATACCCCAACAATAACCCTATGCGGCGAATTTTCCGGACACGGTTTTGTTCATATTATAGGATGTCACAATACTGAGATTACATTTGAGATTTTTTGTAAAATGTTTGCATAGCGTAAAGCATATCTAGAAGTAAATTCATTCGTTCAGCTTATCCCCGTGAACCGTAGCATTGAGATTACTGTAGGAAGGAATAGGAATCTATATAGCGGAACCGCAGAAAGCAAGGTCGATCCCTATAGTGACAAATTCTGCTCTCCTTCCACATACTTTACTTTAAATTATAATCATTGAGAAAGGCCTGAGCTTTTTTATCAGAATAAAAAATAAGATTGATAACATCACGTTTGCAAAATACAAGTTACATTCAACCTTTTTCCAAAAGTCAATTCTTGGGCGAGACAGACAGCCTAAATGAAATTGGACGCAGCCTAATCAAACTTGTATCGATTTTACAAAGAATTTATGCTTGCATTGGCATCAGCAAAGTTTATCAGGCAAAACTGAAAAATATATTAGATAGTTTAAAACAAATTTTATTCTTTAGGAATCTAGAGATCGAAATTGATATTTTTATTGTTGTAATTAGTACTTTATGAATGCACAAACTGCGTTCCATTTTGAAATTACCAAACGTTCATTTTCATACGAAGAAAAACGAAATTTAATCAAAAATGGTCATCATATTGTAGGCGAAAGTAATATGATTTAATATGATCATGTGAGTGATGTTTTTATGCTTTTTCTGAAATTCCAGCTGGACTCTTTTCTCGAAAAAATACGAATATATAACTTGTATGATTTTCAATATTTACAAATTCTAAAAAAACTTTGGCAAGACTGTTGTGTATTAAATTTTACTTTTAGCAGTTGATATCATGACTTTCTGCGGCCACTGTGTACTGTCAAAATCCCATTTATAAAACTTAGGATTTGAATTTTTTACCTGTGTGTCACAGTAAAGTATATATTATGAGACAAAATATGTAGACATATATTAAAAAAATTCGAGAAATAGTGTTTGCTATTGTGTGATTTTTTTGCATGCATATTGTATTTTTCTTTACCTTGGTTGTGATTTGCATAAATAAATTTTTAAATAATTTCATCTCTTTGTTTTTATAATATATAGAAATAAAGACTAAAACATTGACTGCTGCAACGGTCCGTCCAATTTAATCGTCGACTTGCATTTTCTTGTTAATTTGTTACTTATCGATCTCGATCGGTAAGTATGTTGATAGGTATTTATGTCTGTCTGTTTGACACTTTCGTATGTTACGCGATATCTCACGAAAGCGAGGTTGAATCTGCGCCAAATTTTGTATGCGCATTCATCATATCTCGGACCGGAAGCTTATTGAGTGGGAGCGAAGGATACACGCCGCTAGATCGATAAGTCGGCGGTCTCCTATCGCTATCTCGTTTTCAGATTTATCTGTAGTCTTAGACTAGAGTGCCATCGCTCAATTTCGTGTCCATGCGATTTGGATTTTCATTAGTGTATTAGATTTTATGTATGGGTGTTTGTGTCGGTACCATCGCTAACTTAAAATTATAGTTCGTGATTAATCAGAATAACGTAAATGCTACCTTATTTGCCCGTTTCCTCCGATAGTAATTCTTCGATCTCCGTTTCGGTCTTGTCACGACGACATGCCTGGTCGCCACGTCTGGCCTTGATCTGTTACGCGGAATACCTCCGACGGCATTGATTGTTCCGTCATTTTGAATACAACTTTCGTCGATAATACTTTCTTCTATTGTATTAGCCAAATCCGATGGATCATATACGCTGTTTCTATCAGTACTTTCAAAGCTTGTATTAATCGAATGAAATCGATGAAGTAACGACAAATTTTCGTTCGTACAACGCAATCTTGACACTGGACTGTAAGAACTCCATTCAGAATGGGCCTGATTGTCTTTTATTGCAAAATATGGCGGAAGTCCAGTATCTCCCGAATGAATGTCAATTTTTATTCGATTATCATCTCTATTCAGTAGTTCCGACTTATGATCGTATTGACTAGAAGGATATTCACTTACAATAGTACAAGGAGATGGTTCTTTCCATGTGTAATTGGCATGAGATGAAGCCCCCGAACTACTCTCAATATTGCATAAAGGAATGCAAGATTTTCTCATTGGTTTAAGTTCCGTTGAAACCGGGGGATAACTGTTTCTAATCGGCATTGTTCCACATGGATCCTTTGCAGAAACTTTGGGATAAATTCTGTTGTGACGGACAACACGAGGCTCCGAATACCTATCTAAATCATATGTCTTTCCGTTTTGACAAGAATTAGGATCAGTCATGGCGTAAATATCCAGCTTTTGTTGATTTTTGCGAAAACTCTTCATTAATTTCGTGACAAAATAATCATTTATCGTGGTATCTTGAAAATAAATTGTTGTTTTATACCCTTTAACACTATATACAGAGGCAATGAGTACGTTACTATAAAGGCTATGATTAAAAATCCTCTTTGTGTGAGTTAAGGGGGAATTGTGGGAGATTGTGGTGTAATGAAAATAAAATCAATTTCCGTGGATTACTCTCGAACTTTTTTAAACATCAGGATTTTGAAACTGTTCATATATATGCTGTCAGAAAAAAGGTATTTGCATCAATCACATTATTAAAATCAATGTATATGTAAGGGATTATTTAGTTTTAATAACTGAGAAATAATACCACCACCCTCTTCACAGTTACTGTGTTACCAAATAATTTTCCTATACAACCCCAACAGAAAGAATATGTTAGATGCTCTGAGAGAAATCTTGATTCGAGGTGGATGATGTCTTCCGGGCATACAGATATCAAAATTTAGAAACATTAAACCATATTTATCGAGCACGCAACTACGAGAAAATATATAACCATTGACTCGCAGGTGCTGTACCAACTGATGGCGCTATGGCGATGTCAGTAGTGACGAGGGACTCCAACTCAGCGGATATCAGGGAAACAGGGGTGCCTTGAAATTATGTATTCTAAGTGTATAAACCTTACGTCATATGAATACTATGACCTACTGCCAGATCACTATATCTGTCCTAACCCACAACATAGCACGAATCCCACTTCATATATTCACTTTAGCAATTTGCCCCCCAATATATATTATAATCCAAATAATATATACCAATTTTTTTGAAACACCGCGCGGAAACAGTATGAGGGAGGGAAGTTTAAACACGGAGATCCGTGAAAAAACGTTTTTGAAGTAGTATTTTTGTTGACAATCACACACTAAAGCAGAGAATGAATTTTGAACTACTCGCAAATCTAGTAAATGTCCTTTCGGGGTAAACGGGTGCAAAAACGCAAGAGATAATCTGATTAATTAAAATATTATAAATAAATAAAAAAATTAAAGTATCGTCATTCAAAGAAATCGCGTTTGTAGTTTGTAGGATTGATCAACTTCCTCAACATTTTTCTTGATTGGTAGTTAGATGGGGTTGCGTGCGATAACATCCATTTGTAAGCTACATCATATGAAAGTAATTTAGTTTAAAATTTGCCAAAAGTGTTCATTACTCCACTTTTATGCCTTTTTTATATATAAGATGAAAGGTGTTCTCTCATAACGACCGCCAGTGAATAAACTGGAACAGTACATATATATATATACTGCGAACCGTTAATTTGAAACACAGCTTCCTAGATAAATTGGATTTGAGAATTCTGGGTTAGGCAACAGTCAGTTAGGCACGTTTCATTGCAAAATTCAAATCTCAGCATACCATTTCTAAAAAAAAGTCACCAATGAAAAGAGTATTAACCCAAACACCTCAAAGTTTATGTTTTGAGTAGAATGTTGCCTGATGTTAGTTTGATATGTGTTATACACACAGTACACAGAATATCGCTGATTGTACCGCAACTCTACTTGAGATTCACATTCACGTTCTGAAAGGTCAAGTTATCGAAAACTTCAAACTACCTTATATACACTTTGGCAAAGCTGCTAACTTTATACCATGGCAAAGCAACTAAAAATGAACAAACATACACGTACACAAACATGTATGAGTGTAGTTTAGAATACCTATCAGCAAATTTACAATAGGATTCGAGAGCCTAAAAGCTTTTTATGGCCCTCCCTCGGCTGGCACTTGTCGAACAGTGGCTTCTCGTCCTATTATCCAAGGTGGGTATGATAGTTGTTTGTAAATACTTTAATGTTACTTATTCAGTATTAGAACCTGATTCCAACCAATTTAGCACGGAATGCCGCCCCGAGTACTCGTTGTAGGTTTGCCCAAAACAACTTTTGCTACTTTTGGGTAAACGCACTAACCGCAATTCGTATCTTAGATCTATTTCCTTGTTTTGATATCTTAGTTTTGATCTCGCACTAGACTTGCTAACCATTCTTCTGGCGAAACTGAGTTAGGTCAAAATTCACGATGTCACATCATAAATAAACTTTGTAGCTGTTCTGTATACTGTATACACTATAAATTAACTTTTTTCTAGACAAGTTAAAAACAAACTAGCATAGTCCCCTCATATAACGACCCCGTTTTGTATATTTGTGGCGAAATCATCATCACCCAGTTCAGAGACCAACCTGCCATTCACAACTGTCTTCAACGGGTAAATCGGCACGGGCGAGCAGCAAATGAGCGCAGCGGTATTTGGTGTGAAAGACAAAGATTCACCGTGAAGAAATCAATAACCAGCCGTCGGGAGCGCAGCCCGAGCTTACGGCTTTCGCTGACACGTAAGACAACCCGTATTGTTGCGGGACTCCTCGAAAGACGGAATTAATTCCGCGTCGCTGCCCTCAAAATACGATTTTCATTAAGTTTGTTTTCGCTGTCTAACGCAGTTGCATTCTGTCAATATATAAAAGAATTATTTTCCAGAAATGTATTTCGGCATGTTGGTGAAAAAATTCCGAGCCTGAGGAAGAGTAGAAGAACCGCCGCTCCGATACTTGATTTTCCATGTTTGATAAAATGCGAAAAAGTTGCATTAAAATCGGTAAAAAGTACCTTTATTTAATTCGAATTATCAATAATAACGCAATAGTTTTGATTACTACAAAAAGTTCTCAGCAACCTCAAAACCACGTCATAGGCCTAAGCATTTTGCTGAGGTTTCCAATATTTAGATGTTTAAGGTACAAATGATCGGTACAGACCGGATCGCTTTCGACTGTTTTAGCAGGCTTACGATAAAAATAACATTGAATTGTCATCAATAATGCATAAAACCGCGTGGGGTCGATTGGATTAATTTGAATTTTAAGTGTTTTTACTCCTGGTAATTTTTTTGCTTGAGTTGGATAGATTGTTATTTTGCCGTTATTGTAATGGCAAAAAAGGCCTAAACGTTAATATATTTCAAAATAAATATATTAATAAATTCATATCATAAAAGAGAGATTTAGCGATGTAGCATACAATGTAGCAAACCAAGGTTGCCAACATTTCATAAAGCATCAGATGCATTTCAACTTTTCAATGAAATATAACCTGAAATTAATGCTTTCAATTAATTTACAGACAGATCAACGGTTTTGACGCAAATGGGCTTTTTATAATTGAGTTTTACTGCAAGCTTTTAAATATTAAATATTATTTAACATTGATTTCTCCTAGGTACTTCACGATATATTTTCCGGGTTATATTTTATTGTAATTTAAGCACATCAAATATTGCTTTTGTATGATGCAAAATCACTCTGGCAAAGATCTGTCATTCACATTGCTTACATTAAGCATTGTGTATGCCCTATCTGTCTTAGATATAGCGCACTGCAGTCATTGAAATCCTTTTGGATCAAGTTTATAAATTAATTTTGTTACGATAAGATATGCCTAATTTATCATTCAAATTAGACTTTCATTCCAAACCGCATTAGTTATATTTTTGGGAGAATTTTTTAAAACTACGAGCGAGGGACAGAGTCGTTGTGGGTAGCAATTTTGTTTTAACAAAATATATCACGCGAGCTCCCTCCTGTGGCTTTTAAAAAACATCATATTTTTTCTTGGTTTACTAAGTTCACAAAAATACATCGGCGCTTAATCACCGACAATATTATTCGGAAGTTGCGCACGAACGTACGTCATTTTATAAGAACCGAAAACTGATAACGCACCCAATTGCTTTGTGCATGTAGTCATAGGATGAGCGTATTATATGAGTGTATACACGTGGTAAATATATTATTATAGTAGATAAGTAACGCGTATCCCATTTTAGCAAATAAAAACTGAATGATGGGTTTCCGCTGGACTTTAGAAGCTATAAAAGTACAGCTTTGGTGGATGCAACGTTTATGAGTTATAGTACGGTCACATATACAGTGACTATACTTATTTTTAACGTACTTGTTGAGATCATTTTTATCGACAAAAGATTTTGCTTTACGTGATCACGTGCTTATTTGCCAATTCTTTGTTAACTTTTATTTGGACAAACCCTATATTGAATACGTTGTTGACGTAACATTCATGATTGTAGTTCGTACAGTCAACAGTTGAAGTTGTAACATTGCTGAACAGAAGAAGTGCTAAAATCTCAGTGTATGATACCCTGCTGTAGGCGCAACAATATATTCACTTTTAATGGTAAAATATTGGCTATTGTAGCCTAAGATGCTACATTATTTTGTATGTAACAAAATTGATAAATGCTGAAAGTTATTTATAAACTGAATGATCACCGTAGTGATAAGTCATACAAGGAGGGAAACAATGATTCAAAACTCGAATCTTTTAAATGATATGAAGGAGCCAGCCACAAATTTTATTTCAGTCAGTGTATATGCCGTTTTCGATGATTTATTACAGTGACATGGAGAAATATTATTTTTTAGTATATATTTATATTATATTTTTTAACATTTTATTTACTATAATATGTCCTTTTCAGATTAAAGTTTACTGTTCATATTATTGGAATTTCACGTTATATCACCTGCATCAATACTTGCTACTTGGAAATAAAATAGATCCTAAATATAGACGAACATGCGACTTGCTTTTTTGTTATTATTAACATGCACACAAGGTAAGATACTGAAGTAACTTC